>NW_016817334.1:178639-192706 GCF_001698545.2 Rhinopithecus bieti | reverse complement strand
ATAAATGATGAATTGATGGGTGCTGACGAGTTGATGGGTGCAGCACACCAACATGGCATAAGTATACATATGTAACAAACCTGCACGTTATGCACATGTACCCTAGAACTTAAAGTATAATAAAATAAATAGATAAATAAATAAATAAATAAATAGAAATGAAAATAGAGAAGAGAAAAAAAAAATGAAGATAATTATATTCCTGACTTCACTGGGTTGTTATGAGGATTAAATGCCCCATAAATGCTTATGTGGTTGCTGTTGATAACTGAGGCCCGGTTGGCAATCATTATTCACTGATTAGAAGCCATCAGACCCACAGCAAGTTATTTATAGGTGGAGAAACCACAGGAGAATATTTCACAAGAGGTCCAGGTCACTGCTCTCAAAATAAGTAGCAAATGGAGTCTCACTGCTCAGCCATCCCTTTTCTTGTCTTCTCTGTAGTCATTACACCCAGATGTTATAGTTTTTAAAATACATCTCAGCTCATTTATACATTCATATTTACTACTTGCTAATCATTTGTTTTTAACAAGTTATCAACATAATTTATTAAAAGCCAAATAAGGTAGCATTAGTTTACTTTATTCTACATGTTTAGAGACATTATTGCACTTGTAATACTGCAGTAAAGAAAGAATCCTGGTGCTTTTCTGTTTATTTTATTAAGTCACTTTGCTCCAGGGTAGTTGGCAAGTGTCATTTACCTTTCAAATATGCCAACTCTGCTCCTTCAGACTTCATCTCCTCTGTCCTGAGATAGTAGTCAATAATATAAACCTATCATTAGAAGCAAATTATAGTATATAGAGATTAAATTGTATTTCTAAGAAATAATTCTTTTTATAGAAATTAAGAATCATAGTATCCCCTTCATACCATAATTTTTCAAGAAGTAATTTCAGCTTATAGTTTTAAACACATGCACACACTTTGGGGTATGAGCAAGTATACATAAATGTTCCGCAGCTAGGCAAATAAAATTCTTTGTTTGGGACCAAGGGTAAAAAAAAAGAAAAAAAAAAAAAAATAAAAAAAAAAAAAAAAAAAAAAAATCTCGCTTTAGAATAATGAACCCCTCAGATGCCAGCAGAATAATTCTGGAAAATAGTGCTACTCAAGAGGATGGTGAATACAAGCCAAGAATTTATATTTAACCCCTGAATAAAGGAAATACTAGAAAGAAAAAAGTCACACTTATCAAATACATGTTTTAATTAGCAAAGGCAATGCCATTATTTTGAGTCGTTTTGGTGGAGGATGAGAGGAAAGCTCATTGTCTAGAATTTAAATGTATTGCATGGAATAAAGGTCTTTTGCACTTACCAACTACCAAATGATTTTAACATAAAAATTGAAGTTATTTGAACAATTAATTGCATAATCAGAGCTACTCTTAAAGCCATTTTTAGAATGTTAATTCAAGATGAGTTTTTTTTTAAATCTCCTACTGAAAGTACTATTCCTAATTACCCAGAGTGTATTTAAATGTGGAGTAAATTCTCTGCTACCATGAATGCACCAAAAGCCATTTCATTGGAAACATGTTGGTAATGTCCCTACCCTTTCACATAAACAAAGGTGAATTTGTTACCTAAGCCACACATTCCATTTTTAATTGAGATTATAATCCCAAATCTTTGCTCCAAACAAGTTGTTAGCAAATTATAAGCTAGGGTCTACTTAATTCTGACTCAAAGTAAAATGTTATAATTTACCGTTGGTGATCACAACTCCAGCATCTCACCACTGGTATGCTAAACACGCCATTTCTTGAGTTATTGCTAGTTAACATTCACTTTGTGATATATGAATATCACCAGAGAAACTCAGAACCCTTCAGCCACTTATGTATCACGTTAATATTCCCAAGTGGTTGTATTAAAAGTCCCAGCATTGCTCCCCATTAGAAGCTGTCATGCAATGTTTTATTTTGATATTTTACTTCACTGATTTTCATCATAGTTTCCTAGCCAGGTTCCAGACACTATGACTGCATTCATAAACTTGCATATAATATGCATGTGAAATCATATTTCCTTCTTGGACACATTAGCAAAATTCCATCTGTCTGTTCCTTTTTAAGCTGTTAAGTTTTCCACATTGAAAACAGAATTGGGTTACAATTACCTACTATGACTTCTCATCAAAATAATATTTTAAGTTGTATATAATATTGTTCCACATTATCCCTTTCCTGAGGACTTTAAAATACTTCACACACTCAAATATTTTTACAAGAAAGCTAATAGCATATTAAAGTATTTTAAAGTTGAAAGGAACTTTTAGAGATTTTTCTAATCTAACTCCTTCATTTTCTCAGATAACAAATCTCAGCTTTAAAAGATCAGAGAAGCAGGCTGGTACAGTGGGTGGGAATGTGAACGTAGGGGTCAGACCAGACTGACTGGATGCAAAAGCTGTTTCCACCACGTCCTCACTGGAGGACTTGGGCAAGTTGTCTGTGATACTTCTTTGTGCCTCTGTTTCTGTGTCTGTAAAATTGTATGAGACCAACTTTATAGAGTTGCTGTGAGAATTATTAATAAATGAGCAAATACACCCATTACCTTGGAGAAGGGTTGTCCCCCATTCAGTCGCCTTAAATATCCCTGACTAGTGACTCTGAAAGATGAAGCAGGGTCCTATAGCCCAGCTCCATTCTCTCCCTCTCTCCTAAGAGTGGCTGCCCACAAAATCTGCCCTTTCCTGCTCCTCACAGATCATCCTTCATATGGAAAATCCCACTCTTGACCAGCATGGCCTGAGACTACATGCAGAAATCTATGTTATACCAGGATTCAGCGTTTGGAAGCCTGCTGTTGCCACACTGTCTGATATTAGCTTCATTCGTCATAAAAGTTACATGTTGATTCTCCATCTGACCGACTTTGTCTTCCCTCTCATTTGGTTCAGAACTCTGGCAACAACAAATTATCAATCCATCTAAGTATCCATCAGTGGAATAATGGATAAAGAAAATGTGGTATATTTACAAAATAGGATACTATTCAGCCTTAAGAAAGAAGGAAATCCTGTCATTTGCAACAACATGGATGAACTTGGAGGACCCTATGCTAGGTGACATAAGCCAGGCACAGAAAGACAAATAGCCTATGTTTTCACTTACATGAGACAATCAAACTTATAGAAGCAAACAGTAGAATGGAAGTTACTAGAGCCTGGGAGCCTGGGGAGAATAGGGAGATGTGGGTCAAAGGGTACAAAGTTACAGTTAGGAGAAACTAATGATAAGTATTTCAGGTACTGGATATGTCATTGATTCAGCCATTCCACACTGTATACATACATCATTATATTACTTTGTACCTCATAATAATATGTATAATTATAATTTGGCAGTAAAAATAATAAATAATAAAAAGAATTCTAGTAAAGAAAGCCATCAGTGAAGCCCTTAAAACAGCAACATAAGGCACAGAGCTCACATAGTCCCTGGTGCAGGGTAAGCACTCGATAGACATTAGCGGTGACCTTCCTTGTTTTGTCTTGCTCCAAGTCGCCTATCACACTAACAATAAAATTAATATTACAGCCCAAATACCTTATGTATAGCATTAAGAGCTCATCTGTGAACAGAAAAAGGAGCTTGGATTAGTTAATACCTTAAGACCATATTGTGTCTATCTCACAGCTCTTCAGGCCAACTTATCGAGCAGTCACTATGCCCCAATGTGAGGCAAATGTTCACTGTAAATATTCACTCAATATTGTTCGGGATCTACAATTCAATTAACAATAATTTATGTTCCTACAGAGAGTGTTTAAATCATATCTTTATACCTTGAGACATCAAAATATAAAAGCAAAATCTCAATTTAGCCACACCTATCATTTCTCAGATAAACTGCATTTCTTTGATTTGAGTGTTCAGTTCCTAAATGCTATATTTCTTATCTTTGTAACTTTTGAGGCTATCATCTTCCATTTTAATTTGCTATTTGCCATTTCTTACAATTACTCACCTATATATGCACTCTATACAGACTATACACAGAGCAGATTTTTTTGATTTCTGGTAGATTCCTTTTTTCACAACTTCATAGTTTTATATAAATGTCTATGAATGTTTGTGTAGTAGAACTTTCAATAATAAATTTGAAGTCTCTTTTGTGCAGTTCCAGGGTCTTTTTCACTAGTTTCACGTATCACACATTACACCACATCAGTCCCCTACTCTGAACACCCCAATGTCTTCCCATCATGCATAAAGTTAAACCCTTTAAAGTCCCCTGTGGACTGGTCCTGCCTCTCTCTCTGACCTTGATTCCAGGGGGCTCTCCCTGTCACTCAAGGCCTTCTAGCTGCAGTTCACCAACCTGCTATGCCTAGGACATGCCGAGGGCACTTGCATCTCAGGCACTTGCCGTTCCCTCTGCCAGGAACTTTCTCCCCTCGGGGATTTGCTTGTCTCTCTCCCTCACTTCACATGGGTCTCTGCTTCAGTGCCATCTCCTCAGAGACCTTTCCTGACTATCTTCTTTAAAACATCCTCACCCTCCCATTTTTTCACTCTCTATCACTTTGATGGTTTCATTTTATTCACAGCCCTTATCATTACTTGTCTTTGTTTCTTTATTATCTATTCCCCTACTAAAATGTAAGGCCCATGAAACCATAGATTTGATTTACTTTATACCTGTATCTCAGGCACCTGCTACATACAAATGGGTTGAATTAATAAATAACAAATGAATCCTTGCATGCCAAGAACTTAGCAAAGTCCCTGGCTTATAGTGAGTACCAAGTAAGTGGTGTTTGAATGAAAAAAATAATAATTTGTTTAACAAAATGTATAGCTAATATGCACTCAGAACAGAAAGTGTGACCTGCCTGCCTTTAGACATCTTGGAAAGGAATGGGAGAGATAATTGCATGCTCTAAAAATTAAATAACTGTATGTAGTACTGTGTTAAGCTGCATGTAATCAGTTCTAAACAATTGTGTCTAAATCAATGATACAGCTAATAAGCCTGTGTCTGCTTGAGAAGCAGAGTTTGATGCAGCCTGGAGTTCTCAGGTTCGCTTCATTGAGCAGTGGGATTTGAGAAGGATCTTAAAGAACTTGGGAGTTTGGGATAGGTAATGTGATAGCTAATTTCACATTAGCTGGTGAAACATTGTTTCTGGGTATGTTTGTGAGAGTGTTTCTGGAAAAGTTTCCTGTTTGAATCTGCTGACTGAGTAAAGAAGATTCGGGGTCGGGTGTGGTGGCTCACGCCTGTAATTCCAGCGCTTTGGGAAGCTGAGGCGGGCAGATCACGAGGTCAGGAGATCGAGACCATCCTGACAAAGACGGTGAAACCCCGTCTCTATTAAAAATACAAAAAATTTTATATTTTTTGTATTTTTACAAAATACAGGCAGGAGAATGGCGTGAACCCGGGAGGCGGAGCTTGCAGTGAGCCGAGATCGCACCACTGCACTCCAGCCTGGGCGACAGAGCGAGACTCCGTCCCCCCCCCAAAAAAAAAAAGAAGATTCGCCCTCATCAATACGGGTGGCAACGTTCAATCCATTGAGGGCCCAGATAGAACAGAAAGGCAGGGCAAGAGCGAACTCACTGTGTCTGCTTGAGCTGGGACAACTGTCTTCTCTTACCCTCAGACATTGAAACTGCTGGTTCTCAGGTCTTCAGGCTTGGGCTAGAACTACACCCCTGGCTTTGTTGGACTTGCTGACAGCTACTCTGAGACTTCTTGGCATCTATAATTGTGTGAGCCAATGCATCATAATAAATCTCTTTCTATATGTCTGCATATATCTTATTGCTTCTGTTTCTCTGGAGAATCCTGACTAATAGAGTTAAAGGGGAGAAGTTCCAGAGGAGAACATCACAAGTGGGAAGGAAGAAGCCAGCCTGTGATGGCATTGTATTTTCTTAAAATGTATTTGTTCTAGTGATGTTTTCCAATTTAAGTATATAATATTCCAGGCAATGTTGAGGTTCTTGTAATCAGAAATTTAGAATTATTAAATAAAATTAGAAGTTAATTATTATAACTCTCACCTCTACTCATGTGTTAAAATAATTTATTTTACTTAAAGTCATTTAATCAAAAGTGAGTATAAATATTTGTGAATTATAGCTACTTAGAAAATTTAAATACTTTTAGAAGAAAAGCCTTTAATGTATTACAGATACAGAAAAGGTGCTAGAATATCTTAACAGTGTGACCATATTAATAAAACTCATGATTTTTTTATGACTAAGAAAAGTCGTTGAAGATATTTTTAGATCCACTCATTGTCTCAGATTTAACGTGTACTTGAATATTAAGTGATTTAAAAGGTATTCTCATTTACTTAGACTTTAACGTAGTAAAGCTGAATAATTAATGTAGTACACACAGTTCAATAGGCTATGCTTCAGTGGGACTCAGGACAGAATACAATTAGAAAGCATTCATACCTCATATGCCATATCTTCATATTGAGCTTTTGATCCTATTCGACATTATTTACCAAGTAAGAATCAACACAATATTGGCAGATCACAGCACTTTTTCCAAGGGAGTGAGTCAAGTTCCAAGCAGAGATGTTATAGTGACAACATCTCCATGGTTGCATTTTAAAGATTATATCTGAGAAAGTGGAAATAATCCAAAAGAACTTTCATGGACTTCCATCATCACGTCTACTCTTCCATACTAGTTTGCTCGGGCTGTCATAGCAAAGCACAATAGACTGGGTGGCTTAAACAACAGAAATTTATTTTTTCACAGTTCTGCAGGTTACAAGTCCAAGATCAAGGTGTTGGAAGGGCTGTTTCTTCTGAGGCCTCTCTCCCTGGCATACAGATGGACACCTTTACACTGTATGTCTCCATCCCTGGTGTCTGTTTTCTCCTCATCTTATAAGGATATCCATCATACTGAATAAGGGCCTCACACTTATGACCTCATTTTACCTTCATTGCTTCTTTAACGTCCTCCAAATACAGTTCTGAGATATTAGAAGTTAAGATATTAAAATATGAATTTGAAGCAGGGGAACACAATTTGGCCCACAGCACCACCCAGGAGCATCTGTAACCCCAAAGGATACGTCTATGTCCCTTCCACTGAGTAGATTCAGCCCCACATGAAGAGCACACAGCTTGACTGAATTTCAGCTTCCACTCTTCCCTCAGGCAGAAAATCCTGAGCAGAACACAACCTACACATATCTGTAGGCCGTGGTCCAATCTGTACCCAAATACTATGTCTTCCCACCCGTTGCTGTAGATGGGCACTCCATCCTTCTATCCAGAGCTGATCCATCCATTTGTGCACTTGATTCTTGCTCATTCACCTTCTAGAGGCCACAGTGGCAATTCTCACCTCTCTCTGCTTCATCATCATTTTTTCCTCTCTAACTAACCATGCTCTTCAACATACAAACATGTTAGTTACCTCATCCTTAACCCTACCTTTCATCCCATCTTTGACCCCACTTCCCCTTCCCCAAGCTATTATCACCCTGTACCCTTCATGGCAAACCCTCTAAAGCAATAGGCTAAAGTCACTGGTTCCAATTAGCTTCCTTGCATTCTCCCTCATGGCACTCTGACAACTAACTCTCTCCTTTCCATAAAAAACCATTCTCATGATGGTCATCAAAGGCCTCCATGTTGCTAAATCTAAAAATCAAATTTTTGTCCTTATGTTACTTGATCCATCAGCAGAATTAATGGGTTGAATTAATCAATTTGACACAATTCATCAAACTGATAACATTTGATATTCGTGTGTGTGTGTGTGTGTGTGTGAAACTTGGCTTCCTCTTTTCCCTGACCTCTTAACACTGACACTCCCTGAAGTTCAGTCCTTGAACTTCTTTTTTCCATCTACATTGACTCTTGGTAAGCTCAATCTCACTGTTTTAAATCCATCTACACCTCAATACTCTCAAACTTTCTCTATCTCCTGAACTCTAATGTGAATATTCAATTGTCTATTCTACATCCTCTCTTGGATGTTGTGGTAGTCAGAATTCCAAGATGGCCCCGCAAGGTTTCTGGCTCTGGGAAATCCCTAAGATTGTAAATATGACGGGTCTCACTCCTGTAGTTGTTATGTTTCATTTTATTTAAGAAATGGAGATATTCATGTGGGCCTAGTCTAATCACATGAGCCCTTTAAAAATTGAGTTTTCTTCCACTTATCTCAGAAAAGAAAATCAGAGAGTTAAAGCAGAATAGGAATTCAACAGGAGGGAAATTTTCCACTGGTGAAGACGGAGGGGGTCATGGTGCAAGAACCCAAAGTGACCTCCATTGCTGAAAGCAGCTCCCACCCTGAAAGCCAGCAAGAAAACAGAGACCTCATTCCTACAACCACAAGAAACTCTATTCTCCCAACAACTTGGATGGCCCAGAAATGGATCATTCCCTAGTGCCTCCAGACAAGAACCCAGCCTGCAGCATCTTGATTTCAGCTTTGTGAAACCCTGAGCAGAGAATCCAGCTGTGTACTGCCTGGCTTCTGATCTAAATAACTGAGTCCATAAGTGAATGTTGTTTTAAGCCACTACATTTCTGTTAATTTGTTGTACAGAAGAAAATATCAACTAATACAAATGTGCAGCACCTTAAGCTCAACATTCCCAAAATTGGACTCTGTCTTTCCTTTAAATTTGTTTTGCCTTAGTCCTCCCCATAATCATTGATCAAGCCTCCTCCCTTGCAGTGGCTTGGGCCAAAACACTTGTATTCATCCTTGACTCCTCTCTTGCTCTTACAACTCACATTAAACTGTCAGGAAATTCCATTGACTGTGCTTTCAAAATATATCCAAGTCTTAATACTCCTTACTACTTCCTCTGCTACCACTTCTGTCCAAGCCATCCAGCCACCATCATCATCTCTCACTTAGCAAGAGCCTTTTAGTTGCACTTTTCTGCTTCCGTCTGACCTCAGTATCTGTGTTCAACATAATGACCAAAGAATTCTTTTTAAAAAAATTTTTTAGAGACAGGGCCTCACTCAGACCTACAAGTGCAAGGATGCAGTTGTAGCTCAATGTAACCTTGAGCTCCTGGGCTCAAGTCACACTCCTACCTCAGCTTTCCAAGTAGCTGGGCACAGGCATGCAGCCCCACGCCTGGCTAATTTTTTTATTTTTACTTTTTCTAGAGACAGGGTCTTGCTTTGTTTCCCATACTGGTCTCAAAACCCTGGTCTCAAGAGATACTTTTGTCTCAGCCCCCCAAAACGTTGGGATTACAGGGGTGAGCCACTGTGCCCAGTCTATAGGAGCTTTTTGAAGACTACAAGTCAGATTGTATAACTCCTCTCTCACTAAAACCCCAAATATTATCACTATGCAATATATCCATGTAAAAAGAAACTGTACTTGTACACCTAAATCTATACAAATAAAAAGACGAGTAAACATTTGCACCAGAGAAGAAAGGTATAGGCCTGATGCTGTCCTTGAATAGCTTCCAGTTCTGCTACCAGTATTCTGAAGAGGGAAAAACAAGAGAAGGGGCATCTGAAGAGCAATTCAAACAGAGCATTATCTTATTTCCAATACTACAGTTCTTCTCTCATTTGACAATCTTATAAATAAAATTCAGTGAAAGAAAGTGTTATCCCTACACCCTCAAATTATCTGAGAATAATAAGAGGCCTAGATGTTCTCTGCTTTGAAATCTTTCACTGGAAATTGTTATTATAGAAATGAAAAGAAAAGAGAAAAGAGAAGATAAAAGAAAAGAGAAGAGAAGAGAAGAGAAGAGGAGAGAAAAGAGGGGAGGGGAGGGAAAGGGAAGGGAAGGGAAGGAAGGAAGGAAGGAAGGAGGGAGGGAGGGAGGGAGGGAAGGAAGGAAGGAAGGAAGGAAGGAAGGAAGGAAAGAAGAAAGGAAGGAAGAAAGGAAGGAAAAGAAGGAAGGAAAAAACCGGAATTGGTTTCCTATGGCTCTGCCACTTCCCAGCCATAGGAGGCTGGCAGGTCAGTCGGTCTCTGAGGCTTAATTTCTCTCCTGAGATGGGAGTTAGTCCTTCCTGCCCTGCCCGACTCACAGGGCTACCATAAGAATTAACTGAGATTCTCACATTTGGGGAAAATTTTTTAACTACAGAGCTCTGTACTCACGTATACTCTTATTATTAATAAAACTATTCAGAAGGCTTTCTGTTGACTGAGTGACCTCTCAGCACTTCATCACTCCTCTCACAGTCAATGAACTTCCCCCTATGAAATTACAAAGATTTCTAGTCCTGCTGGTGACCCTTGGGCTTGGGTGCTCATTGCTTACTGGGTGACAAAGTAATGGAGAGCAAGTTATGGCTCATAAATTTTCAGAGCTGTCTTTTTCCTGCAGAATCTGAAACTAAGGTGGAAAGGGGAATTGGGGCTATTTGTTAAATACCATTGTTCCTTTGTCTGACACAGGAATCCCACTGCTCAAATGTCAGCTAGTACAGTTGGCCCTCCATGTGCATGCATTCTGCATCTGTGGATGCAGCCAACTACAGATTCAACTAACGACAGTTCAAAGATTCTGGGGGGTTGGGAGCAGGGAGATATTGATTATTGTGTTTGTACTGAACATGTACAGACTTTTTTTCTTGTCTTTATTCCCTGAACAACACAATATAACAACTATTTACATAGCATTTCTATTGTATTAGGTATTGCAAGTAATCTAGAGATGATCTAAATACATGGGCGAATGTACAATCAATCAATCTGATTGATTCCAGGAACCCCTCAGATACCAAACTCTGTGGATGCTCAAGTCCCTTATATAAGATGGCATAGTATTTGCACAGGTTCTATGCAAATCCTGTTTATTGCACAGGTTCTATGCAAATACTACGCCATCTTATAAAAGGGACTTGAACATCCAGAGTTTAGTATCTGAGGAGTTCTTGGAACCAATCCCCCTTGGCTACCAAGGAATGACTGTATTATAGACACATTTCAATTTATGCCTTCCTTTGTTTCAACATCCCTGGCCTTGCTGAGAAAATAAAATTACAAAGCCACCCTAAGAAAGAACAGAGCAATTGTGAGGAGGAAACCTGTCATTGTAAGAATGTGCACAGGTGCCTGGGTGACTCTGACAGCACTTTGCTCAGGTGTCAGAAGTTTCTGGCCTGTTGCACTCTCCAGGACACTGCCATACATACATGATTTCAGTAGCATCACAGTAGATAGAGAGGAGAAAACGAAGTCCCCGAAGAAGAGAAGTCTGAATTCCCAAGCAGGAGAAATCTTAGAAGAAAAGGCTATTTAATAGTATCTAGGCAGCAGTAATTTTTATTCTAATAGCTCACACCACACCACAGAGGGATTTAAAACTGGAGAAATCTTCATAAATCTTTTCACAAGGCTAACACTTCTCTCACATAACCTACAACTAAGCTTCACCCATAATAGGTGTTTTGCGTAGACTTTTTGTGGGGGATATCTTCCCTTTTCCCCAAGATCACCACTCCATCTGGTAGACCTTAATCTCTGCACTGAGAGGCCAACACACGTGGAATACATCATCTTTTGACTTCTAGTTGGCTTCAGCCAGGAGAGCAGAAGGAAACAGAAAGTGAGATCCAAGGCTGTATTCCCCTGACCCTCACATTTGGGAGGTCACCTCAGACTGCTGTGTCCCTTAGCCAACACCATTGCCCCTCTCTCTACTGCTTTCTCCTTCCAGATTTTGGTAACTATTCTCTCCTCCTTCTTCCTTCAGGCCTAGGAATGTAACAGCTCTGCTATCCCTGGCGCTGGGAGTACTGCACTATCCCTGTGGTTTCCCTGCATCCTCACCATGCCTTTGCAAATAGTCCCTTCTTAAACCCTCCTCAAGTTTCCCATTCTGCATGTAGCATCTGCTTCTTGCCAGGCCCCTGAGGGATATATTTGCTGAATGAAATGAGCATGTCTTAAATGTTTCTTTATTTCATTGATCAAATGCATGACCATAAAAGAGCACCTTGGTAGAGAATCCTATTTAATTGTAGCATATCCTGTATATGAATTGTGTCTTTCTGTTTTATTAAGACAGGTTGAGAATCCCTATTCAGAAAACTCGAAATCCAAAATGCTCCAAAATCAGAAACATTTTGAGCACCAACATGAGGTCTGCCTCAAGTAGAAAATTTCACACCTGACCTCATGTGATGGGTTGCAATCAAAATACAATCAAAACTTTGTTTCATGCACAAAAATAATACAAATATTATATACAATTACTTTCAGGTTATGTGTATAAAAATGAAACATAAGTGAATTTCAAGTTTAGACTTGGGTCCCATTCCCAAGATATTTTATTATATATATGCAAATATTCCAAAATTCAAAAAAAAGCCAGTGCAAAACACTGTGGCCCCAAGAATTTCAGATAAGGGATGTTCAATCTATGTATCCTTTGAGTCTCTGCTTAAATGTCTTTCCTTCAGACCTGTATTCCTCGACCTGTAGTCTTTCCCAAGGCATCTTGTTTTTATTTTCCACTACTATTGAAGCTTCTTGTTACATATATACGTTTGTTTTCACATTTGGTGCCTGCTGCCTGCTAGATCTTAAACTTCACGAACGCAACAATGTTCATTTCATTCTGCACTACCTTCCCTAGCAAGGAACCTGATCCGTGGTGGATACCCAATAAACATGTGTTGAGTGAATTGCTGAGTTAAACAAATAGGCAAGAGGGAGAACGGCTGTCTAATTCCTCAGCTAGCTCCTGTTCAGCTTGGTCACCCCAGCATATGCCTAGATTGTCATCCTCCCTGTTCAGTGCCTATCCAAGTTCAATTATTTCATAGAAACTCCAGCCCTCACTGCTGTTCCCCTTCATCTTCTCCTATGAGTGAGTATTGCTTTCCCAAAATAGCATATACATTTCTAGAATATAGAGCCTATGACTTAGATTTCCTTTGTATCCTCCACAATGCACTTTAAATAAGAAAATCCAGGACTGAGTCTGTCCTAACAGAAGGACTTGAAATAATTTATCAGAAATCATCTGTTACTCATACCTCTTTTCAATTACGAATCCTTGACTGCATATAACCAAATATCATTTAGGCCATCAACCTTATTCCAGATCATTCAGCCATGTAATTCTTTACTGAAACAGAGATACCTCTCACCCACGTAAAACTCTTTAACAATGTTTGAAGTTGACTCTAGTATTTTGGACGGTTTGCTGTAGATGCAACTGCCAGAGTTCCATAACCAAGGTGACCATTTCTCAAACTTTAAATTTTGTCCTTTCTCCATTTTTATCCTCCAGTCAGGAAATTGTAACTGCAGTTTTCAGATAAACCCAGTCTCCAGTAAAGCAGCACAGAAGTCTGACAACATTGTATTTCCAGGTAGGGTCAATTATTCCAATGTAACTATATATTGTATCGACTTTTTGGAAACGCTCTTTTATTTGTAAATCCTCCCCACCCTCACTGAAAAATATGTAAGCAATTATAAAATGTTAATAATCAAGATAATTTTGAAGTTGATGACAATGTGTGAAATAAAGTATGTGTCTAAATATGAAGACAACTCTCTAAAATAGAAACTTGAAACATACTGAGAAAAAATATATTGAGTTTATTGTGTTCCTTTGCGTTTCCTCTTCTTTCTGTTTCCCGTAAATGTGCACCTTTGGAGGAGACATTTATTGCTTTATCTGCCCTTGATGTGATCTGGCTTCTTTCAGAAGCTTCTAGATAAGATGACCAGGCTTGAGCACACCTTTACACCTTTGGTTTTGCCTGGCCTGATTTGCAACATCCATAAAAAGCATTTAACTTCTTGCATATTTATCAAAGTTAGATGCTATTTAAATATTCTGTGGCTGGCCAGGTGTGGTAGCTCTTGAGCTACTTGAGAGGCTGGAGTGGAAGGATCGCTTCAGCCCAGGAGTTTGAATCCAGCCCAGGCAACACACCAAGACCTTTTCTCTAAAATAAATAAATAATTTTTTTTTTTAATTTAAGATAGGTATAAAATCTCCAAATGTGTGCAAGTTAAGAAATATACTTCTAAGAAACCCAAGTCAAATAAGAAATCACAAAGAAAAATTTTAATATATAAATGTATAGATATGTATATT
>NW_016817334.1:153937-177156 GCF_001698545.2 Rhinopithecus bieti | reverse complement strand
TCCTTCCTGTTTGTTAGTTTTCCTTCTAACAGTCAGGACCCTCAGCTGTAGGTCTGTTGGAGATTGCTTGAGGTCCACTCCAGACCCTGTTTGCCTGGGTATGAGCAGCAGAGGCTGCAGAAGATAGAATATTGCTGAACAGCAAGTGTACCTGTCTGATTCTTGCTTTGGAAGCTTCCTCTCAGGGGTGTACTCCACCGTGTGAGGTGTGGGGTGTCGGTCTGCCCCTAGTGGGGGATGTCTCCCAGTTAGGCTACTCAGGGGTCAGGGACCCACTTGAGCAGGCAGTCTGTCTGTTCTCAGATCTTAACCTCCATGTTGGGAGATCCACTGCTCTCTTCAAAGCTGTCAGACAGAGTCGTTTGCATCTGCAGAGGTTTCTGCTGCTTTTTGTTGTTGTTGTTGTTGTTGTTGTTGTTGTTGTTTAGCTGTGCCCTGTCCCCAGAGGTGGAGTCTACAGAGACAGGCAGGCCTCCTTGAGCTGCTGTGAGCTCTACCCAGTTTGAGCTTCCCAGCAGCTTTGTTTACGTACTTAAGCCTCAGCAATGGCAGGTGCCTCTCCCCCAGCCTCGCTGCTGCCTTGCTGTTAGATCGCAGACTGCTGTGCTAGCAATGAGGGAGGCTCCGTGGCCGTGGGACCCTCCTGGCCAAGTGTGGGATATAATCTCCTGTTGTGCCCGTTTGCTAAGACCCTTGGTAAAGTGCAGTATTGGGGTGGGAGTTACCTGATTTTCCAGGTGTGTGTCTCAGTTCCCCTGGCTAGGAAAACGGATTCCCTTCCCCCTTGCGCTTCCCAGGTGAGGCGATGCCTCGCCCTGCTTCAGCTCTCCCTGGTCTGGTCCGGCTGCAGCAGCTTACCAGCAACAATTGTCCGGCACTCCCTAGTGAGATGAACCCAGTACCTCAGTTGAAAATGCAGAAATCACCTGTCTTCTGTGTCGCTCACGCTGGGAGCTGGAGACTGGAGCTGTTCTTATTGGGCTATCTTGCTCCACCCCCTCGACTACCGAGTATTTGAAGTGTAGCCAGTCCAAACTGAGATATGCTCTAAGGGTAAAATAAACACTGGATTTTGAAGATTTAGTTTAAAAAAAAAAGATATGAAATTCTCATTAATAATTTTGTACTGACTACAGGTTAAAATAATTATATTTTGGATACATTACATAACATATATTAATGTATATTCACATATTATTAATATTAACTCCACCTGTCTCTTTTTATTTTTTAAGAGTGACTAGCTAGAAACTTTAATGATGATTCACATTAGAGTTTAGAGTTTTACCAAGTCTAATCAAGGTAACTAAAAAATAAACTAATTATTTAGTGAAGAAAATGTAAGAGGCAAGTCAGTAATGGAGTCTAGGAAGGAGATTAAAAATCATTCAGTACATACTCAGTACTGTTTAGAGAGGGTAAACTCTGACTTTTAATGGCCAACAATGTTTACTGAAATAGAAATAATTCTACAGTAAAGAAAAATTAATCACTGTGTTGGTTTGCTAGGGTTGCAATAACAAAATACCACAGACTAAGTGGCTTAAACAACAGAAATTTACTGTCTCCCAGTTCTGGAGGCTTGAAGTCCAATATTGAGGTGTTGGCAGCATTGTCTCTTTGAGGCCTCTTTCCTTGGTTTGCAGATAGCCTCCTTCTTACTGTGTCCTCACATGGTCTTTCCTCTGTGTGAGCAAATGTTTGTTTCCTAATCTGGTCTTATTAGGACACCAGTATTACTGAATTAGGTTCTCACTCTTATGACCTCATTTTACCTTAATTACCTCTCTAAAGGCCCTGTCTGCAAATAGAGTCACATTCTGAGATACAGGGGGTAGGACTTCAACCTATGAATTTCAGGGGGACACAATTCAGCCCATAACTAAGGAAATCCACTAAGAACATTGTTTCTTTGTTTTGATTATAGAAACTTTCTAACTGATTAATGGACCTCCAAATTGTATCTATCAAGTGGAAGGGAAAACTTTCTATAAATAACCCATATTTGTAATCTTCTTTACAGAAGTAATTTGAAATCCCACTTTATAAGTCAACCTCTGTAGGTCTTGATTATATGAATTTGTTTCCCAGAGCTTAACTCACCTGGTAGGGTATGGAGATTATACTTTTCTCTTAGGACCAATGAAGTCATTTAGGGCATCATTGTACAGTAATGTGCAAAACAGGAGTACTGACTCATGATTCACACAACCTTTGAGCTTTGACTTGTTCCCATGACAAAGTTTGTCTTATGACTTATTGCAGGTGTTTCTAAATAGCTGGTCAGGTTGATGTAGCATGACAGTTAAGAGTATAAATAGGCCTTAAAATGACATGGACCTGAGTTTAAATCCCTGCTTCACTAGTTCCTTTGTAATACAGGTAAGGTTGTTTAACGTCTCCTCTCTCCACACCTCAATTTTCTCATATATTGTACAAGGAAAAGGTTACACTTAATCAGAGGGCAGTGATGAGGGTAAAAATACCTTGACTTAATTAACTTACTTCAACAAATTGAACAATTAGTCTCCTCCATCTTTCTCCAGTTCGTCACCTGACAGCGAGGCAGTCAAAGATGATAAGCCTTCCCAATGCTGCAGCTTCCTTTAGAAACTGTACACCTAGACTCTCTATTTGGTTTATGTCTCAGTAGCCTATATCCATTAAGAAAAATTAGAGTTATCATTGGAAGAAAAGTTGGGGAAAAAAAGCCTATTTTGGGAGTGAGATATTTTAAATGGTACAATCATCTAACAAAAGAGAGGACAAAAAATACTGTCTCAGGAGTCCCATCAATAGATATGTTGGGTGTAGGGGGAAAAAGAAGACTTAAAGAAGAGGCTGACTATTAGAAACTTCTAGTCATCCACATCCAAAGTGAATTCCAATCTTGCCTCATATAAGAGTCCAGAGGCAGATACGGGGAAAATGGACCCAAAAATAATTCACTCAGGAAGAAATCGGGGCTATAATGTGACTTCAGCTTTCCTGACATATTAAGAAAATGTTTGCAGGCTGGCACGGTGGCTCACGCCTGTAATCCCAACACTTTGGGAGGTCGAGGTGGGCAGATCATGAGGTCAGGAGATCAAGACCATCCTGGCTAACACGGTGAAACCCCATCTCTACTAAAAAATACAGAAAAATTAGTGGGGCATGGTGGCGGGCGCCTGTAGTTCCAGCTACTCGGGAGGCTGAGGCAGGAGAATGGCATGAATCTGGGAGACAGAGCTTGCAGTGAGCCACGATCGCGCCACTGCACTCCAGCCTGGGCGACACTGCGAGACTCTGTCTCAAAAACAAAACAAAGAAAGAAAGAAAATGTTTGCAAACTAAATCTGAAAAAGTAAAAGCAAATGTCTAGGTTAAAGTAAGAAGTAACAGGCTTTACGCCCTCCAATTCCCTTTGTTGTTCCTTTGGATCCAAGGAGATTTTGAAAAAGTCTTATCACCAAAACAAACAATCAGGCATGAAAAATTTTTATTGACTAATATTTCAGGAGGATTAAAGTAGCATCCGGTTAGGATTGCATACTTATTTTAATCTTTCTTGAAAAGACTTCAATTTCAAAAAAAGGAGCAATTCACTTGCTTTAGAAATTGAGAACATTGACTGATATATAATTATTTAACTTTGAGGCATTTTATAAAAATATACCCAACCGTGTAAATGTTGATTCTTAAATCAATGGTGAAAACAACTAATTAAAGTGTTCTAGATTTATATATCTTTTCCATGAGAATATTTCTTATTCGTACCGCTAATGAGTTTAAAGTCATCTAAATTGTATTTTATGAAATTTTCAAAAAACCAACTATGACATTCTGACCCAAGCTTCAAAGAAACCATTTGTCTTGGTGTGTCACACATGATGTCACCTCATCACCTGAGCGAGAAATCTTGAAATTACTATAAAATAGTAATACTTTGGGCCTCTGACCTCACTAAAATTTTTAAAGCTGTGTTCAAAATAGAGATTTAAGTTGCCTAGGATGTGCCTATTTGGAATGGCCACTGAATATAGAAATACTTCCACTGGGGTTCACAGTTTAATTAGTTCATGCTTACATCTTCATGGTTTTTTACATGTTAAGTGGAATTTTATGACTATTTATAAGAGACATCCAGGGACGAGATACTTTTAACTTCTTTGGATGACAGATAAATAGGTGATAGATAGATTGATATGATATATGATTGATATGACATGATAAATTGATAAATTATAAGCTCTCAGTAGATATTAAAAGTAAAGGGGACCACTTTGGTCAAACACAAGAAGGGCACTGTTGAAAACAGAACAGAAAATCTTTAGAATTATGGCGCATATTCTAGCTAAATATTCTAACAAGTTCTGACATCTGCTTGTGCACCTGAAACTAGTCATTCCAATTTCCAGTACACAAAAATGTTTGTGTAATTAAAATGATTTCTTCACGTTTTTAAAAATGGCAACTTTTTTTTTCCATTTTGGGTAAGTCAAATGACCCCCTCAGACTTGATTTACCCAAATCACGCTTGAGCTGTGTGAGTAGTTATCCACTGATTTTGATTGATACAACATTGGTCAAGATTTAAAAGAAAAAAAGGACAAAAAATAAGCTAGGGGTTTAATCTTCCACCTTTGTTAGTAGACATGGCCTTTGAATCAATAGGTACAATGTTTTCAGAAGCATTCTCAGTAAACATCTAAATGTCTGAAAGCATTTTAGATCTCTAACAGGATCATGCAATGTATAGTGCTACTTTATTACCATTAAAATCATTCTATCATCCTCAGAGTTGTGCAGTAAGTAATATTTCAACAGGTGCATAGTAATATTTCCACAAGGTGCATAGTAATATTTCAAAGGCTTATTTTCAGGAAATAAAACAAGGTGCATAGTAATATTTCAAAGGCTTATTTTCAGGAAATAAAACACACTTTTTATCAGAACTTAGAAAAACTGACAAATCTGTAAATATAGTTCCTCTGGTGCTGGTTCACATGAATAGCAACAAAGCAAAGCCCAAAATTATACAATTAAAGAAGGAGGCTATTTTATAGTCAAATAACTGCAAATATTTATTATGTACCTACTGTGTGTCATGCTGGTCTTTGGGGAGAAAGTTAGATATGGAAAACAGTGATAGAAAAGGACAGTCAGTTGCTCAAAATATATTTTGTTCTGGAAGTCTTCTGTGATTATCCATTCCCATGTGAAGTAATAAATATTACTGACCACCTATAAGTACCAGACACTGCTAAGTACTGGAGGTACAAAATAAATAAGATGTAGTCTGTGCCACAGATGAGATCACAGCCTAATGGGAGAGAGACCACAGTGCTCACTGTTTAATGTGCTAAGCTATGTAGCAGTATGATAATGAAAAATAAGAGGTTAAAAAAGTGTCATATAATCACTTGAGTTTGAAAGTAAAAACGAATTTAAGACTAGCTTCAGCAGTTTTGGAGTGATAGAGCTTCACTCCGGCTCCATCACCCACGTGGAGCTCAATCTCTCTAACCCCAGAAGGGTGTGTGCCTACCACAGCTGGGGTGTTTCCAATCTCTAGTTTTCAGCAATGGAACACCCAGATATGTGTTTCCTTTTATGAAAACATTTTTGTTTTGCAAGTTGCTTTTGACTGTTTTAAATGTCTCCTTTCAACTGAAAGTATTCCATCTCTTAAATCTAAAATATCACATCCAACTCTCCCAGTCACAACTCTCTCTTTATGGATTCCCCACTCACTACTGCCATTGCCTCCTAAAGTCACCCTCAAAGAAACCTTCATTTTCTTCCTCCCGTTTCTTTCTGTCTGGCCCAAGTCTCATGGTCTATCATCGTCTCGTCAAGGACTGTTGTCCTTGACAATAGAAGGAAAAAAAACCCTCGATCAATCTTACCATTGCTGTGCTCCACTTTTGCACCTACATTCTGTGAAGAGAATCATATAGCCATGGAATCTGGCACCAAAAAGAAATATTGTTTTCGACTTTGGTCAAGCCTTTGGGGCTGATCAACAATCCTTTTGTGTGTCCTTAAGCTGCTACTTTTGCCTTTACCACAACAAGCTTTACTATTTACTATTTACATTTACCATTCCTCAGACTCCTTTTTCAAATCCCATTTTACTCATTCACACCAGATTATCTTACCCGCTTCTTAACATATAAAACACATGTTATTTAGTGTGTTACTTCATTTTCACACTGCTATAAAGAATGACCTGAGACTGGATAATTTATAAAGAGAAGAAGTTTAATTGACTCACAGTTCTGCATGGCTGGGAAGTCCTCGGGAAACTTACGATCATGGTGGAAAGTAAAGGGGAAGCAAATACCTTCTTCACACAGCAGAAGGAGAGAGAGAGAAAAGAAGGGGAACTACTAAACACTTTTTAAACTACCAGATCTCATGAAACTCCCTCACTATCATAAGAACAGCATATGGGAAACTGACCCCATGATCCAATCACCTCCCAACAGGTCCCTCCCTCAACATGTGGGGATTACAATTCAAGATGTGATTTGGGGAGGTACACAGAGCCCAACCATATTATTCTACCCCTGGACCCTCCCAAATCTCATGTCCTTTTCACATTTCAAAACCAATCATGCCTTCCAAACAGTCCTTCAAAGTCTTAACTTATTCTAGCATTAACTCAAAAATCAAAGTCCAAAGTCTCATCTGAGACAAGGCAATTCCCTTCTGCCTGTGAGCCTGTAAAATCAAAAGCAAGTTAGTTACTTCCAAGACACAATGAAGGTACAGGCATTAGGTAAATGTTTCCAATCCAAATGAGAGAAATTGGCCAAAACAAAGGGTCCACAGGTCCCATGCAAGTCCGAAACCTGGCTGGAAAGTCATTAAATTTTAAAGATCCAAAATGTCCTTTGACTCCACGTCTCACATCCAGGGCATGCTGATATAAGGGGAGGGCTTCTGAGGCCCCAGACCACTTTGCCCCATTGTTCTGCAGGATGCAGCTTATGCAGCTTCTTTCACAGGCTGCTATGAGTGCCTACGGATTTTCCAGGAGCATGGTGCAAGCTGTCAGTAAATCTATCTTTCTGGGGTCTGGAGGAAAGTGGCCCTCTACTCACAGCTCCAATAGGCAGTACCCTAATGGGAACTCTGTGTAGGGGCTCCAATCCTAAATTTCCCCTCTGCATTGCCTTAGTAGATGTTTTTCATGAGAGCTCTGCCCCTGCAACAGACTTCTGCCTGGACATCCAGGTATTTTCATACATCCTCTGAAATCTAGACAGAGGCTCCCAAAGCTCAAGTTTTGTCTTCTGTGCATCTGCAGGCCCAACACCACATGGAAGCCACCAAGGCTTGGGGCTTACACCCTCTGAAGCCACAGCCTAAGCTGTACCTTGGCACCTTTCAGCCACGGCTGGAGCTAGGGTGGCTGGGATGCAGGGCACCAAGTCCCAGGGCTGCACAGAGCAGTGGGTCTCTGGGCCCGGCCCATGAAACAATGTTTCCCTCCTAGGCCTCCAGCCCTTGATGGGTGGGGCTGCCATGAAGATCTCTGACATGCCCTGGAGACATTTTTCCCATTGTTTTGGCTATTAACATTTGGCTCTTGTTTACTTATGAAAATTTCTGCAGCTGGTTTGAATCTCTCCCCAGAAAATGGGTTTTTCTTTTCCACCGCATGATCAAGCTACAGATTTTCCAAATCTTTATGCTCTGCTTCCCTTTTAAACATAAGTTCCAATTTCAAATAATCTCTTTGTGAATGCATAGAGCTGAACACCTTCAGAATAAGCTAGGTCAAATCTTGAATACTTTGCTGCTTAAAAATTTCTTCCGCCAGATACCCTAAATTACCTCTCTCGAGTTCAGAGTTCTGCACGTTTCTAGGGCATGGGCAAAAAGCCACCAGTTTCTTCACTAAAGCATAGCTCCAGTTTCCAATATGTTCCTTATCTCCACCTGAGACCACTTCAGCCTGGACTTCATTGTCCATATCACTATTAACATTTTGTAAAACCATTCAACAAGTCTCTAGGAAGTTCCAAATTTTCCCACATCTTCCTGTCTTCTTCTGAGCCCTCCAAACTATTTCAATCTCTGCCTGTTACCCAGTTCCAAAGTCACTTCCACATTTTCAGGTTATCTTTACAACAGTGCCCCACTGCTGGTACTAATTCTCTGTATTAGTCCATTTTTACACTGCTGTAAAGAATGACCTGAAACTGGGTAATTTACAAACAAAAGAGGTTCAATTGACTCACAGTTCCCCAATAATGGGGAACTGTAGAAACTTCAAATCAGAAGGCACAGGGGAAGCTAGCACCTTTTTCTCAAGGTGGCAGAAGGGGTTGGAGGAGGGAACTGCCAAACACTTTTAACACCATTAAATCTCATGAGAACTCCATCACTATCATTAGAACAGCATGGGGAAAGCTGTCTCCATGATACAATCACCACCCACCAGGTCCCTCCCTTGAAGGGATTTCAATTCAAGATGAGATTTGGGTAGAGACAAAGAGCTAAACATTATTTAGGAAAGATATTCTTAAAGCCCTATTTTCCTATGTAAATAGGAAAGTATATCTGCATGCCTACATACATTTAATCTCAGATAATGGGTTGTTCAGCCTCCTGCTCAAAGTGGTCCTGCAACCCACATCTCTCACTTACATAGGGTCTCTGCTTCACCGACCAACTCTTCTTTCTCCTACACTTCAGCCTCTTCCACTGTTTCAGATTTTACCATCTGCGTATAATATATTTGAGCCTTGTACAATGAGCTTGTACAAGTGAACCTTGTACAATGAGTTTGTACAATTTTTCAAGATAATTTTTTAAAACTAACATCCCATGTGAGAAAACAAGCCATTCTCTACTTTATTCCTCTCTAGATCAATCTCCCTAGCTTTCCCCGACCTTCACATCCAAGTTTTTTAAGAATGGGCTTTACCCCCAATTCTTCACTCACTATAATTTGTTTCTGTCTCTGCTGCTCTACAGAACTGTTCTTAATGAGACCAAATGACTGTTCAGGCTGTTCCTGAATTGTTATAGCCAATGGATAATTAGCCACCTTATCTTTCTTGATTGTTCTGTGACATTTGACACTACGGACAACTTTCTCCATTTTTTCCTCTTATGAATTTTATAGCATCAAATTTTTTTTCTTAAACCTAAATAGATACTTTGGGAGGTGCAGAGGTCATCTATTTCTCCCATTTCCTAAATGCTTAAGTTCCCCTGTAGGCTCTATCTCAAGTCTCAGTGATTCTGCATATGAATCCAGTGTTACTTCTTCAGGGTTTGAATTTCCAGTTATACAATAACATTGCCTGCATCAATATTTCCAGCTCTGATCTCATCTAAATCCAAGACCACAAAGGCACCTGACTAAAGGAAAATTTCATATGAATGTCCCATAAGCACCTCAAATTCTGAATGTTAAAAACTGAACTCGAATTCATAGGATAATATTAGAGATGTAAAGTGTAGTTACAAAACCAAAATGCCTCTTGACATATTCTATAATCTTTTCCCTTTTCATTAGTGGGTGCTTTTAGACACTATTATTCCATATAGCAAAAAAACCATTCATCTGAAGTTGAGTAAATCCTGCAATTTATCTACCTTTCTATGTGTATATTTTTTCACAGAAACATGTCTGGGATTAAGTGTACCAGAAATTAATAATGAATATTTCTGAGTTCTGAGATTTGAGATAATATTTAACTTTCATTTAGGACCTTCTTGTATTGATCTAATTTTATAATCAGTTTTACAATTTTCAAGATAATTTTTTAAAACTAATATCATTTCCTTCTCTTTCTATATTGCCATTTGCAAAATAACATCAAATGGAACTAGTACTTCAAACTAGTTCCTCAACAAGAGCTTCAGATGTCATCTTTGACTTGTTATTGCACCCACCCCTCATGAATATGTCTTAAATTCATTCACTTCTTTTCCATGTCTTAAGTTGAGACTTCATCCCCTCCCACCTTAACTTCTGCAATGGCTTCCTGCCTCCAATTTCATCCCCCTCCATTTCATTCTCCATTACTATCATCAGACATTTCTCTCTAAAATCCTGGCTTGCCTTTTACTGCTTAAAATCAGTGGTTTTCAATAGCATTCAGAATAAAAGCTAAACTACTTGACATGTCCTAAAATAATCTATATGATCTGGCAGTTAGGTGCTTTTGTAAACCAGT
The DNA here is from genome assembly GCF_001698545.2 of Rhinopithecus bieti. Classification (NCBI taxonomy): domain Eukaryota; kingdom Metazoa; phylum Chordata; class Mammalia; order Primates; family Cercopithecidae; genus Rhinopithecus; species Rhinopithecus bieti. Next base: position 166,972 of record NW_016817334.1, on the reverse strand, counting down.
TGTGGGGCTTCTAAAATTCATCATTCTAGTAATCCCACCTTTGCCATCTGAATCCAATCATAAGGTAAGTTTTATGTCTGCATGCAGTAAGAGATTACAGAACGTCCTTCTAGCTTGTTCCCTCCACCCCTTACTTACAGAGTTTTTATAGATTTGGGTTTTACATTTAAGTCTTTAGTCCACCATAATTTAATTTTTGTATGTGGCATAAGGAAGGAGTCCAGTTTCAATCTTCTGCATATGGCTAGCCAGTTCTCCCAGCACCATTTATTGAATAGGGAATCCTTTCCTTATTGCTTGTTTTTGTCAGGTTTGTTGAAGATCAGATCGTTGTGTTTGTGTGGACTTATTTATGAGTTCCACGTTCTGTTCCATTGGTCTATAACACCATATCCTCTTATTCTGCAAACTTTAACATTTGTTTTCTTGGATTCCTGAAACTAAATTGAAAAGACCAGTTTCTAAAGTCAGTCAAGACCCATCAATCTATTTGTATTTTGATGTACATAACTTAAGTAAAAAAAAAATACCAAAGTGTTTCAAAGTACAAACCAGTTACAACTTCAGGCAGTCAATAAGGTAAATAAAATGCATTGGTTTGACTAAAGAAAAAAAGTATTTTCTTTGTAAATTTTTATGGGGTACTCCAAAAGCAGGGCTGTCTCATCATCTTCTGAGTAAACAAAGTCTAGAATTCCACAGACCAGAGTAAAATAAAAACAAAATTAAAAATTGATCACACACACCTGTCTGCTTAGCTGTAACACATGTGATTAATATCACGATTTAGTACCTAGAGAGTAATGAGGCATCCAAGGAGGTTAGTAAACCTAAATTTGCAGCAGTTTGATTTTTTAAGATTTTTTAAGATAAAATAACGTTCTAAGGAATAAATACTATTCTAAATAATAATAAAAGTGCCTCTATAGGCATGTTCTCCCCCTTTAATAGTATAAATTCAGTTTGCACCAAGACTAATTAAATAATGAGCTAGTCACATCAATGAGATATACCATATATCTATGAAAATGACTTCTAGAATTAGTAAAATGAAATAATCAGAAATCACCATACCTTTAACATTATATCTTGACATTCCTAGCCAGCCTTCCTTAAACTCTGTCAAACCACATTTCAACTCAACAGCATGCCTAAAGGACTGCAGTCACCTTATGGGGATGGTGAATTTTTAAATGTATGGCCTCTGATTCTAGTGGACACGGAGTGACGGAAAATCTATCTGGGTAATTTGAGATCATTATATTAGCAAAGAGTGGGAAATCCACGTGAATTGATAGTGAACTGAATAGTTCATGTTTTAATCAACTAAAAAGAACTGTGCTAGATACCAATAAAACCTAATTACTTTATATTTGGTTTGGAAATAACGAGTTAGTGTACAACAGAGATAGATTCTGTGACAGAGGTGAGAGCTCACAGAGAATGCGAGAAGCGATGAAGTGTGAGATAGAGTGACCAGAACAGGCTAAAAGGTGATGATATATGATGAAGTGCAGCTGAGAATCCCAAGAAATGACAGAGTGAGGTAGGCAGTGGTCGTGTGGAACTGGACATCTTCCCATAACGTAAAAGACTTTATCTGAGGGATTATTCAGATGACTAGGAGGAAACAAAAACTCACTGGGCTGAATTTGAATACATGAGTATTATTAAGAGCAACGCTTGCCAACTAAATCTTTAAATGTAGTATAGACGTTCTGTCTTCATATCATCTCCTCTTTTCATATAACTGAAGTGATATGTTGTCAGCAAGCAGTCCTCAAAGAGTGTAATCTGCCATAATTTAACTTCCATATACGGTTGGTTTTGACACTCAATAATCCCATAATTCAACTTTAAAAAATCCTAGACTGAAAGGATTACTGATGTGTTCCTAAATCTGCGTTGGTTTGTTTGAAAGACAAGACAGCAGGCTCCTGAGGATATCTGAAGCACTCAGCACAGGATCTAGCACATGGTAGGCAACCAAACAATATCGAGCAAGTGTATGAATAAATGAATAAATAGATGAAGTCAATAAAAATCTACGACGAGAGGCAAAGCTAAGACCACACCATAATTTTCCACATTATAATAGAAGGCCAGAACAGTCGAAAAGGAAAAGGCACCTGCTGGGTTTTCCCATACCATTTTGGGCGCTGCTCATGATTTCACTAGAATACATGCTGCTTAAGATGCAGGGACTTCATCGTAGTCATTGGGGTACTGTTAGCATCCAGGATAGGGCCTATGTATAAAATGAATTAAGAAAATCCAGTGATCTGTCCAAACTCATATTTGTAATAATGTTAAATAAGAGGATTTCATCGAATACATATCTCTTCATTGACATGCAACTATTTGTAACTTTTTTTTTTCTTTCCTTCATATCTTAATTACCTGCTGGACACAACTGGCCATATTAACTCAGTGTAATTTCAAATTCAAGTTCTGCACCTATATGAATACATCTATTTCATTTTGAAGTGTTTAAGTATAGCCTGTAAAGGGATAATTCCTAGTCCATCTTTAATCTTCCTTCTTACCTCAGCCTTTCACATCATTCTCCATGCCAGCCTACCTAAGGTATCTTTGGTTCAAGTCAACATTGATTTAACATTCATGGGAAGTAAGAGTTACTGTGGCATTAATTATCTTTTCAAATATGCATTCCTTGAAATCTAACAATTCAAGCTGAAATAGTAGTAGGACCTTCTATTAAAAGCACAAACTTTTGGCAGGGCTCAGTGGCTCACTATTGTAAACCCAGCACTTTTGGAGGCAGAGGCAGAGGGTCACTTGAGCCCAGGAGCTAAAGACCAGCCTGGGCAACGGAAGGAGAATTCTCTTTTCAACAGATAAAAAATTAGCCAAGCCTGGTGCCGCATGCCTGTAGTTCCAATTACTCAGGAGGCTAAGGCTGGAAGGTCTCTTGAGCCCAGGAATTCGAGGTCGCAGTGAGCTGTGATAGCACCGCTGCACTCCAGCCTGGGTGACAGAGCAAGACCTGGTCTTTAAAAGAAAAAAAAAAAATACAAATATCTGGATATGCAAATTTGCTTCTTCTTCAGTTTTTCTGAGTTTAGGCAATCATAGCTTTTCTATCTGATCAACTTTGTGTTTATCATTTTCAGATACTGCCACCTCTTTGCTGCAATAAGAAGAAACCTAGTGACTCCTTTGCTTTTATCTACTTTGTATCTCTTTCTTTAAGAAAATCTTACCTTGAAAAAGCTTCTGGTTATTTCTATTTAATCTCCACTTACACTATAAGTAGTGAAGGGCTGTATTTTTTCAAAAACATACATAGAAGTAATGTTAGGAAAACATATCCGTGCTTTCTGCTAATGAAAGGAGGATGGAGGAAAGAGTGTTATCAAGGAAAAACTTTTAACTACTTTCTAAAGGTGATCAAAAAATAAAAGAATTATTTTTTGGCATAACTCATCCTAGCACCATAAAACACAGTTGCTTTGGAAGAAAAGTGAATGGATTGGCCAGAGTGCAAGGGCCAGTAAGGAAATCCACAGTGGACTAGGTGCAGAGTAAAATTCATCAAGGTTGTGGTTTTCAAAGAGGCCATATCAGTTTAATTTAATTCAATGAATTAGTTTAATTCATTCAAATTTTACACTTTGCAATGGAAGAGTGAACTGTCATGAAGATATCCTTTGGCTTGTTCACAGGATGTGAAAAGAGGTAGGAAATGCAGAAAATCCTCTTGTACCTACTTTCTTATGCTACGCATCATGCTGTGCAGGGCACAACAATCACTGAGACTGGGATGGAGATGTCACACCACCTCTTGGAATGCTCCATGGCTGACAATATCTGTGAAATTTGCCTTTGGGTTGAAAAAAAGAAGAGGGAAAGAGAAAATCCCCACTGTCCACAAAGGAGAGTTGGCAAGCTCTGCCTAAATATAAGAGAAAGCAAGAATTTAAAATTTACAAGACAAAGCTGGGCGTGGTGGCTCACATATGTAATCCTAGCACTTTGGGAGGCCGAGACAGGTGGATCACCTGAGGTCAGAAGTTCAAGACCAGCCCGGCCAACATGGTAACTCCATCTCTACTAAAAATACAAAAATTAGCTGGGTGTGGTGGCATGGATCTGTAACCCCAGCTACTTGGGAGACTGAGGCAGGAGAATCACTTGAACCCAGGAGGCAGAGGTTACATTCAGCTGAGATCTAACTACTGCACTCCAGCCTGGGCAACAGAGCAAAACTCTGTCTCAAAAAAAAAAAAAGAAAAGAAAAGAAATGTACAACTCACACCAGCCACCTTCATCATTTACTAAAGACTGTTTTTGAATTTAAGAATAAGAACTAAGAATAAGAATTCATCATCTTTTGAGAATCTAGGAAACAAATGGCTTCTTTGGGAGGTGATCCTGGGAAGCACCTGTGCAGAAGGAGGGAAGTGAAGTAGAAAACAAGGCATCAATAAAGAGTGTATTTTAGAGCAGGTCACAGTTATGGGCAACTGGAGCTCCATTCTCACTCAGAAACTTGGGAAACAATGTGGACTATGCCTCAGAGATACCCCAGTCAAGGGATATTTACCTTCCAACTCTATCAGTTGTTGACTGAAGCCTACTCCCAAGGGACCTTAATGCTATAACACTTCCAGCATGCCCTACCCACAAGCCAAAAGCATGTCATGGTCAGAGAAACCTTAGGCAGAGTCTCACATGACTGCTGCAGGAAGGAGTAGAGTGGATACACATGGGGACCTGAGTGCCAAGCCGGTATGGGGAGGACAGCAACTGTGTTTGCTACACCTCATTCCCCTAAGACTGGATTCCAAATTTATGATCTGACCAAACCATGAGTGAAGGGAGAAAAACTATGCTTGCATTTAAGAGAATGCTACAATTCAGACAAGACTAGAATGACTTTATTCTGAAAGAAAGCATCCCTACTCCAAACTTCTTGGACTTCAGAAATAACTAGAATTTAGAAATAACAAAGAAATAACCTGGAAATTAATATCGTATTAGTCCAGAGAAGAAGTTGGCAATGTGGGGCCCTCTGGCCAAATCCAGCCTGCTGTTTCCATACGGCCCCAAGCTAAAATGGAGTTTACATTTTAAATGGTTGGGAAAAATCAAAAGAAGCCTATTTCATGACACATGAAATTTATATGATATTCAAATTTCATTGTCCATAAATATTTATTGGAACTCAGCCACACTCATCTGTTTACAAAATGTCAATGACTGTGCTGTCAATGGCAGAGCTGAGTAGTCATGACAGGGACCATCTGGCCTTCAAGACCTAAAAGTTTTATTTTCTGGCTCTTTACAGAAAGTTTGCCAACCTGTAATTTAGAACCAGGTTCACTCTTAGGGAATCTTCATGATATTAGTGTGTGGTGCAGGGGAGGGCAGGATGGTCTCTTCCTTTATTTAAGAAGAATCCAAACCACTGATTAGGCTCCATCAGGCAGTTCTCTGAGTTTCTTGCATAAGGAGGACTCTCTGTTATTCTTCCCCTCATCTAAATTCATCAGAGCAGAATAAATATTGATAATTCCCCAACAATGCTGGTATTAAAACTATGGTTTCTTATTGGCAAAGTGTGTACTAAGAATTGAGATTCTCATATATAGTGATGAAAATGGAATAAACTTTTAGAGTTAGAATCACTGTTTTCTCCAGTACAAAATATAGCACTTTCCGAACACTTGCTCTTTTTTTTTTTAAGTGTTTCCAGACACAAATTCACACTGGAAACTAATGTTTGAACTCTTGAAAAGGAGCTAATTTTGAGAAAGGAGATCAAAAGATAACATATCACAAGATAATACTGGGGAAAAAAGACAGAAGTGTGTGGCAACAGGTGAGCGAGAGCTTAATTAATCGTATTAATCATCAGGTGTCAAGCTGATAAATTACTGAAGTCATAAAGATTTATATAAACCATTGGACATAGAGCTCAAGAATTAAAACTGGTAACTTTAATCAGATCCCAAAGGAATCCAGTGTGCCAAATTTAATCCAACTCTAGCCACGTGGTTGCTGGTTCAGTCATGGAAGGGGGGACTAGATATGTAAACCAGGTCTTTTCCAAGGAGTGCTATAGTGATCTATGGGTGTGCTTATAAATCAGCGTTTCATTCCTCAGAATGCCAAAATCCATTCCCGAGGCCTTGTTTACAGGAGAACATCAGTACTCTCTGGGCACGCACGTCAGTTGGAAGGAAACTTGAAATAGCACAAGAGAAAAGTGTTTTTGGTAGTAACACAGCCTGTGATAAACTTTGAAGTCCAAATGAGAAGTGGAAGTGAATGTTAAACGTATGCCTTGTCCTGAAACTTCATGAAAAATGAAATGTACAAGAAAAGCTGGATCCCTGCCATGACACCCATTACAGTGTAGACGAAGGCTCTGACCTTTCATGTTATACTTACTGAGTTTTTGACACATTTAGTCAATTAAAACGGGTGAAGTGTAATTTGTTTTTCTTAAGTTTAATACAGCATGTCAATAGAAGTTAACCAAAATTTATAGTTTGAACACTAAAGCTGCCACATGCACTTAAACAAATGAACACAATTTATCATGGTTGAAATAAAGAGAACATCACGGGCATTTGACTTTATACTTCACATAAGCACGTTGCCAAATATAGGAAAGCAAGCTCCTCTCACACTTCCAATGAAAAAGACATTTTAGTTCACATTAAATATTGGTGTGAAAACCCTGGCAGGTATCCAGTCCTAAGGAGTGTTAACGTTGGCACTTCCACTGTGTACTTTTACTATAAATTGTTGTAGCGTTTATTTGACGTGGAATACCCAAAGGATTGATGAGCAAAGAAAGGAAGATTTTTTTATTGTGCCATATTACCTTTTTCAGACATCCATACTAAGCGTTTACATCTTCAAAGTCTAAACAAGTAGCCACCTGTATTCAATCGGTGCAAGATATTTTCATGAAACTATAGCTTACCTTTTTATAAACCCATAAAAGCACACATTTTCCATTTTATTAGTCAGCAAAGCAGTGGTGGATTTAATAATAAAACTTATAAAATGCAGTTTCTTTATAGACAGTTTAACTTTTTTGCTTGTTTAAAATGCCACAAGGACAACCACATTTATATTGTTTTTGTCTCTATCACACAAAAACAAGTGGCTACAATTTTCTATATCTTTACATAAAAAAATTCACCTAGCGCTCCTCGGACATTTTACAGAGCAGCCAACAGACCCCTAAAGATTTAACAGAAACACGCCACTAGGGGAGAAATTATCTACTATAATCCAATACATGTATTTGAATTTGGTATCTATAATGTGTATGTCAATCATATACAGCTACAGTAATCACACACTTCAAATTTCTAAGTGCATTTAAAGTAAGTTTGTGTCTTTTTAAATATTAAATAAAATGTTTCCAATTGTGACCACAAAATTAACATATACTACCTACATAAAATATGAATGGGGTATTTAAATAGATTTTAAAGTTGAGAGTGGCATAACTATACCAAGAGGTAACATTTTGAAATTAGTATGATGACATAGAAGGAAGTCTTATAACATTTCAGATTTTAAATAGAAGAAATATGTAATACATATATTAATAATTCAACTGGAAAATTATCTGGTCTGACAAGCACCTAACCCAAGACTTTTACACTCATGAACACTGGTTTCAATGTTTAACAGAATCAATTATATTAACATAATAAATTGTTTCAATGTTCGACTTAATCAAAGGTGATGTCTTTATACTGAGATTCCATTAGTCTAAATTTTATAGTAAAATTATTTCTCTTAGTCTTTAACTCTATTCACTTATTTCAAACTTGCAGGACCAGAATCTTAGCCTCCTGAAACAGGCAATTTGCCCTGCATAGACCCAGATAGATCTGGAAAAGTTTGCAAGCAACCCCTATCTCACTTAACTACCAACAAATTTAAGATTAAAAATAACCCAAGTACTTTTAAACACTACAAAACTAGATATATGTTTACTGTGAAATAATGGAATGCTTAGTAAACTCTTGTCTGGTGGTAGAAGTTTACCAACTTTTTAGTCTTCTGCTGGATTTAAACAATAATAAAACATCCAGTTAATTCAGCTACTTAAATTTTGAAGTTGCTTCTGAAATTAAAAGGTAATTTAGATGGTTATTTTATATCATAAAAAAAGTTGTACATAGAATTTTTATTTCTCAAACAGTTCATGTGGCCTGTTATAAGCAAATTTATAGTGTAATATGTATCAGTAAAATATTAAAAAATCATGGATGTTTTGTTATTGCTGTTTTTTTTGTTTGTTTGTTTTTGTTTTTGAGATGGAGTCTCACTCTGTCACCCAGGCTGAAATGCAGTGGGGTGATCTTCGGCTCACTGCAACCTCCGCCTCCCGGATTCAAGTGATTCTCCTGCCTCAGTCTCCCAAGTAGCTGGGATTACAGGTGCCCGCCACTAAGCCCAGCTAAATTTGGATTTTTAATAGAGACGGGTTTCACCATGTTGGCCAGGCTGGTCTCGAACTCCTGACCTCATGATTGGCCCGCCTTGGCCTCCAAAGTGCTGGGATTATAGGCGTGAGCCATATAGGTGACAGGCCAACATCATGGATGTTTATGCTACTTTTAAATAGCCTAAAAATACTAAATACATATACATACAAACTCAGTGACTATAAAGTGAAAAATTAAAGTAGTATTAAGATTGTTACTAAACATACGGTATTGGTAGGAATTAAAAGTGATTACACCTGTTGCTGATAGAGATGTGGGAAAGTACATACCCATGCGTTGCTGGAGGGTGTGGAAATTGTTTCAGCCTTTTGGGGAAGCAATCTGGCAATACCTATTAAGATTTAAAATGCATATACCCTTCAAATCACATCCCCATTACTGGGAATTGATTCCAGGGAAATAAAACACTAGTATATAGGAATAGTTCATGCACTTTTTAGGGCAGAGAGAAAAAAATGGGGTGAAAGAGTGAATGTCCATTAATGGGTAAAAAATTTGAATAAGTTGCGGTGAAACCATACCATTCAATAACATGCAGAAATTACATAATTTTAACCTATAATCAATGATTTTAAAAATATTCACAATATGCTGTAAAGTAACAAAGGTTAAGAGATAGAGAAATATATAATATGAACCTATTTCTCTAAACCAAATACTACCAAAATGTTTAAATGTATATACAGATGACATATAATATATATACTATATTTTTTTTTTTTTTTTTTTATTTTTTTTTTTTTTTTTTTCTTTGTTTTTTTTTTTTTTCTTGCAACTGAATCTCACTTGTGTGCCCAGGCTGGAGAGGCAGTGGCGGATCGATCCCTTACTGCAACCTCCACCTCTCGGGTTCAAGCAATTCTCCTTTCTCAGCCTCCCAAGCAGCTGGGATTATAGGCATGTACTGTCATGCCCAGCTAATTTATGTATCTTTAGTACAGACAGGGTTTCACCATATTGGCCAGGCTGGTGTCAAACTATTGACCTCAAATGATCCACCCACCTTGGCTGATGTATATTTATTCAATTAAACATTAAAACTGTTATTCAGTTGGCAAGAGAAAAGATAATAAGAGAAAATTGCATTTTTTAGAAGTTTGCTCAATAAAAATGGAATAATATAATGTCATCTTTAGATAAAATCTTTGGAAATGTTTTGTGTATGTTTCTTTAAAAGTATGTGAAATATAGTCATTGAAATAATGATATTTTTCGGAATGTGGAGAAATTTCAGATATTTTCTTTCTCTTTTATTGGCTAATTTTTAAAAAACAATTATTATGTATAAAATATACAATGAAAGAACTATCCTTCATAAGGGGAAAAAACCTAAAACCTAAAAGAAATATTATTCTAGCTTAAATTTTCACAACAAAATTCTCATTGCAGTGGAAAATCTGAAGCATTTAAACCCAAGAAAACATCCTAATTTTAAAAGAAAGAAAAATGGGCAGCATCATGAGAAAAGGGATGTGGTATACACCAGCAGCTGGCCTCACCATTCATTCTCCCCTTCTTCCATTATAAGGTTATCTCTGAGTTTTATCTGAACAAATGGGCACTGAGAATAAACACTGCATTTTCCAGTCTCCGTTACAGGTAGGAACGCAGAGATGTAGGATATGCCTAAGTTCTGCCATGCTGGCCACAAGCAGAGGGGATGTGTGCAGTCTTAAGACCTGGAACATGACTGTATCAGGCCATCTGCTACCACACAAACCAGAGCAACTCCCAGGCACTGTGATAAAGCAACAGAAGATAATAGAGCTGCCATATCATACCCCTAGTTTGTGTACGCCTGGATTATTACAAGAGAGACAAATATACTTTTACCTTTTTAAAGTCACTGTCATTTTATTATTTTGTTAGCAGATTACACACTCCACAAACACAGAGTTTGGTACCTAGCAACGGGGTTACCTTAACAAAATTTAAAATACGAGACATTAATTTAGTGAGCAGATGGTGATCAGCAAGGAAACAGATATTGCAGGCTGAAAAGTTGGTGATTCCTATGCCACGGTACATTATTTAACTGTAGGTGATAATACACATGTGGATAGTTCTATGGGTGAGACAGATTGAGAAAAAGATCGGAATATCACTGAGAGCTGGTTTTTCCTTGCCAAGTTTAGCAGTCCTACATTATCTTGAAATAATGATATTTTTCTGAATATCATTAATTCAAGATTAATTCAAGAGAGTTATAAGATTTAGCTGAATATAAGACTGGCCCAAATTTCTCAAGAACATCACCGAGACAATGGGGCCAGTGTAATGGCAAAGATCAGATAAAAATATGGCCTTTTGCCTTCTCACCCCAGCCTGCTGTTTCGATAGCCATAAACAAAAAATTAGCCAACTTGGTTGAGGAAAAGAAAGTACAGATAGACAAAATCATAAATGACAAAGGAGAAATAACCACTTAAAGAGATGAAACTTTGAAAATCATGAGTCCAGGCCAGGTGCAGTGGCTCACACCTGTAATCCCAGCATTTTGGGAGGCCAAGGCAGGAGGTTCTCTTGAGGTCAGAAGTTTGAGACCAGCCTGGCCAACATGGCAAAAGCTCGTCCCTACTAAAAATATAAAAAATAGCCAGGTGCATCGTACACCTGTAGTTCCAGCAACTGGAGAGGCTGAGACACAAGAGTCAATTGAACCTAGGAGGCAGAGGTTGCAGTGAGCCAGGATCACCACTGCACTCCAGCCTGAGTGACAGAGGGAGACCCTGTCTCAAAAAAAAAAAATGGAAAAGAAAAAAAAAAAGAAAATTATGAATCTATGTTGCATAATTCTATGAAAATAAATTGAAAATCCCACAAAGAGAGTTTCATAGGAAAGTACATTTTCAAAATTGACCCCATCTTTCCGGATAAGAATTAGTTTTCTATTGCTGCCATACAAAGTTACCATAAATGTAATGTCTTAAAACACCACACATTCATTGTTTTCAGTTCTATAGATTAGAAATTTAATATGCGCCTCACTGAACTAAAATCAACGTGTCTGCAAACTGCTTTCCTTTTGGAGGTTCTGGAGGAGAGTATTCCCTGTTCATTTATGTTGTTGGCAGAATTCATTTCCTTGTGACTGTCCCTGTTTTCTTCTTGAATGTCAGCTGACAGTCATATCAGCCTCTGAACTCCATTCCTGTTCCTTGGCTGGCGGCCTTTCCTCCACTGCCAAAGCCAACAACAATGGTACAGGTCAAGTCCCTCTCACGTTGCATCCCTCTCACCCAGAAGGGAAAAGCTGCCTGCTTTTAAGTACTCATATGATTTGATCCTTCAGAATAATCTCCTCATCTCAAGGTCCTTACCCTTAGTCACATCTGCAAAGTCCCCTTTGCCATGTAATTTAACATACAGGTTCTCAGGACTAGGGCATGGATACCTGGGGGGCCTTTATTCTCCTACCACACACCCCAACACAAATGTCTTAAAGCAAAACCAAGCCAAGAAAACTTCTATCAATTTTCACAGGAGAAAAGGAGAACTAACCCTCAAATTTTACTATGTGCAGATGATTTTAAGGGGTATTTAGCCAAAGTTTTAAAGACTAGATAATCCAATGCCACTTAAATTTTCCAAGCATAGAAAAGAAGACATTTCCAAAATTTTTTTTAACTTCTGTCAAAAAATTTATTACAAAGAAAATTCAGCATTGATACATAAACCTAATAAAATGGCAGTAAAAAAATAGACAATCTCACTTCAAAATATTGAGGAAAGTTTACTGCAGCACTATTCACAATAGCCAAGATATAGAATCAACCTAGGTGTCCAACAACAAATGAATGGATAAAGAAAACGTGGTACATATGCCCAGTGGAATACAACACAGGCATAAAAAAGAATGAAATCCTGTCATTTGTGACAACATGGATGGAACTGGAGGACATTATGTTAAGTGAAATAAGACAGGAACAGAAAGTTAACCACATGCTCTCACTCTTATGTGGAAGCTAAAAGAAGTTGATATCATAGAAGTAAAAGTGGAAGAGGAGACTAGAGGCTGGGAGGCTAGGGAGAAGGGAAGGGTGAGGAGAGATTTATTAAAGGTTACAAAATTATAGCTAGATGGGAGGAATAAATTTTGGTGTTCTATAACACTGTAGAATGACTATAGTTAACAACAGTACATTATATAGTTTCAAATAGCTAGGAGGAGGATATTGAAAGTTCCCAATAGAAATGATAAATGTATGAGATGACAGATGTGCTAATTATCCTGATCTGATCACCCTATATTATATATATTGAAACTCCATTATGTACCCCAGGAACATGTACAATTATTATTTGTCAATTTTAAAATAAAATAAAATTTTAAAAGCAAATAAATAAAATTTCACTAAATAAATAAAATCATAAACCAAAGGTTAGGAAACAGAATCCAACAGTACATTACAAAATTAATATATCATGGTCAAGCAGAGTTTATTACATGAGTGCCAGAGTGGTTTAATAATAGAAAATCCTTTAGTATAAGCACAATTTTAAAAGATCTAAAGAAAAAATTATTTGACTA
>NW_016817334.1:137166-152729 GCF_001698545.2 Rhinopithecus bieti | reverse complement strand
AAAAAAAAGAAAATTATGAATCTATGTTGCATAATTCTATGAAAATAAATTGAAAATCCCACAAAGAGAGTTTCATAGGAAAGTACATTTTTCAAAATTGACCCCATCTTTCCGGATAAGAATTAGTTTTCTATTGCTGCCATACAAAGTTACCATAAATGTAATGTCTTAAAACACCACACATTCATTGTTTTTCAGTTCTATAGATTAGAAATTTAATATGCGCCTCACTGAACTAAAATCAACGTGTCTGCAAACTGCTTTCCTTTTGGAGGTTCTGGAGGAGAGTATTCCCTGTTCATTTATGTTGTTGGCAGAATTCATTTCCTTGTGACTGTCCCTGTTTTCTTCTTGAATGTCAGCTGACAGTCATATCAGCCTCTGAACTCCATTCCTGTTCCTTGGCTGGCGGCCTTTCCTCCACTGCCAAAGCCAACAACAATGGTACAGGTCAAGTCCCTCTCACGTTGCATCCCTCTCACCCAGAAGGGAAAAGCTGCCTGCTTTTAAGTACTCATATGATTTGATCCTTCAGAATAATCTCCTCATCTCAAGGTCCTTACCCTTAGTCACATCTGCAAAGTCCCCTTTGCCATGTAATTTAACATACAGGTTCTCAGGACTAGGGCATGGATACCTGGGGGGCCTTTATTCTCCTACCACACACCCCAACACAAATGTCTTAAAGCAAAACCAAGCCAAGAAAACTTCTATCAATTTTCACAGGAGAAAAGGAGAACTAACCCTCAAATTTTACTATGTGCAGATGATTTTTAAGGGGGTATTTAGCCAAAGTTTTAAAGACTAGATAATCCAATGCCACTTAAATTTTTCCAAGCATAGAAAAAGAAGACATTTCCAAAATTTTTTTTAACTTCTGTCAAAAAATTTATTACAAAGAAAATTCAGCATTGATACATAAACCTAATAAAATGGCAGTAAAAAAATAGACAATCTCACTTCAAAATATTGAGGAAAGTTTACTGCAGCACTATTCACAATAGCCAAGATATAGAATCAACCTAGGTGTCCAACAACAAATGAATGGATAAAGAAAACGTGGTACATATGCCCAGTGGAATACAACACAGGCATAAAAAAGAATGAAATCCTGTCATTTGTGACAACATGGATGGAACTGGAGGACATTATGTTAAGTGAAATAAGACAGGAACAGAAAGTTAACCACATGCTCTCACTCTTATGTGGAAGCTAAAAGAAGTTGATATCATAGAAGTAAAAAGTGGAAGAGGAGACTAGAGGCTGGGAGGCTAGGGAGAAGGGAAGGGTGAGGAGAGATTTATTAAAGGTTACAAAATTATAGCTAGATGGGAGGAATAAATTTTGGTGTTCTATAACACTGTAGAATGACTATAGTTAACAACAGTACATTATATAGTTTCAAATAGCTAGGAGGAGGATATTGAAAGTTCCCAATAGAAATGATAAATGTATGAGATGACAGATGTGCTAATTATCCTGATCTGATCACCCTATATTATATATATTGAAACTCCATTATGTACCCCAGGAACATGTACAATTATTATTTGTCAATTTTAAAAATAAAATAAAATTTTAAAAGCAAATAAATAAAATTTCACTAAATAAATAAAATCATAAACCAAAGGTTAGGAAACAGAATCCAACAGTACATTACAAAATTAATATATCATGGTCAAGCAGAGTTTATTACATGAGTGCCAGAGTGGTTTAATAATAGAAAATCCTTTAGTATAAGCACAATTTTAAAAGATCTAAAGAAAAAATTATTTGACTATTGTCATAAACACTGAAAAAACACTTTAATAAAATCCAAAACCCATTTCTGATAAAATACTTTGTAAAACAGAAAAGGATTTTCTTTAAATTGATAAAATATATTTTCTGCAGCTCTAAATCTGGCATATTACTTCCTAGGTAAACACTACAGGCATTTCCCATAAAAATTCAGAATGATGCAAGGATGTCTGCTATTCTGCCTTTCCTATTTAACACAGAATTAAACTTACTAGCTAATGCAATGAAACAAGAGAAATGAATTAGAAAGAAAAGAATTGAAAAAGTTAAATTACCTTTATTTGCATATTGTATGAGACTTTACTAAGAATACCCAAATCAATGATATTATATCTATATGAGTAATAGCCATTCAGAAGATATAATGACAGAAAAAGAAGTTTAACCTATCAACAAAAGTAAAATTAAAAACAAATCTAACAGTAATGTACAAAACCTATACGAAGAATGTTTCAAACACTTCTGAAAGACAAAAGCAGAGCTGAACAAATGGAAAGACCGTGCTTGATGTTGATATCAAATATCCTTCTAGTTCACATGTATGTAATGTGATCTCCAAAATATATATAAATGAGATTTTTCCTAAGGCTAGACAAATTGGCTCTAAAATCCATATAGAAAAATATACAAAATTAACTGATAAGCTCCCTATAAAGAGGAGCCAAGAGGGAAGTGATTTGGTCTTCTCTACATCAAAACATTGCATATAAATAAACAACTAGACAATTAAAACAGAATAGAAAGTTTAAAGGTAAATCCAGCTACATATAAAAATGTAAAATGTAATTAATTGAGATAGTGTCTCACATCTGTGAGAACAGGATGGACTTTTTAATAAACAGTATTGTGACAACTGGAGAGTCATTTGGAAGAAGATACAATTGAAGCCCACACCTCACACCAAACACCAGGATAAACCCTGTGTGAATCAGAAACCCAAAATTTGAAAAAATGAATTATGTATGCATATTGAAATACCACTCTGTGTCCTAGAAATGCATACATTATGTGTCAACTAAAGATAAAAGGGGGAATTTCTTAATATAAAAATTTTAAATATAGAAGAAATTAAGTCCTACAAGTTCTAGAATAAAATATCAATGAATCCCTTTATAATCTGGATGTGAGTAAAGCCTTTCCAAATAAAACTCGAAATCCAGGGGAGGAAAAAAAGAGTCTGGAGAAAAATAAGCTTTTACATGTAAAAAATAATAATAATAAGGTAAAAGATAAATGCCAATTTAGGAGAAAACACTTGGAACATGGATCCGAGATAAAAAGCTAATCTCCCAAACATACAAGGATCTCTCTGGGCAGGAGGGCATGTACTTATGCTGCGAATGTTTACTGAGAACCTACTTGGTGTAAAGACCTTGAGCTGAATCTGAGACACGTGATAATGCTACACAAGCACATTTCCATTCAAAGTAAGAAAATCCTACTGAAGACTTCTCCACCTCAGTAGCATCCCCTTTGGCAGATGAGGGCTACTGCTATACTAATTTCCTGCACGTGTTTTTCATTTTGCTATTTGCCTTCTTGAAAATCCTGGAATGCAAAATTAACTCACATAAAGGACTATAAAAATCCTTTGATATTCTAAAATAAGAAAATAATCCTATTCATCACAATATTTATCTGAAATTTTAGAACACGTAGTTACTTAAGATATTTTTATTAAACTATCAGGTTCTATTTTTAAAAGTAACTTCCAGCACTATCTTTTGTTTGCGGCCATTAAGGCAGTCACTTATGTGTTTATTTAACTCTGATTCTAATTTGAAATCTCTAATATGACAGTAATCGCATTGTCTTCAATCAATATTTGGCTCTCCATTTTACCTCACTCATAACTCTAACTACAGCTGTCTAAGAATTCTGAGCTTCCTGTCACCCATTATTTCCTACTCAAACATACAGAGTTTAAGTTTGTTCAACATTCTGTTTAATAATTTTTGTTTAAACAAGACTATTTATTTGCACTGGAGCAAAGTTGTTGTGTTTTTTTCTCCTAATATGTTATTCTTATTGTCATAAAGAGAGAGAACAAGAGTGGTGTGTGTTTCCCATCTGACAAGAGAACTATACCCACTTTTGCATTATTTATACAATAATGATCAAGGCCCAGGGCATTTCCTGGGGATTAATGGCTGACCAGGAGATTGAAGACCATTAACCTTAGGCAGTCATTAATTTTCTCAGAAAACCCGGTTGAAGTCATTATTTCTATTATAAGATCGATAACATACACCCCTCACCACCACTACCAAAAAAAAAAAACGGAAAAGAAACCATTGGAAATAACTTTTCTCTGGAATTTTTCTTAAGTGCATTCAACATGTAGGTTATATTTTAAGAGAAATGTCACTAAAATTCTGAACAACTTAATAAGTAACATGGCGTACTTCCTCACTTAGACATCACTGTCATGAACATTTGTGATTCTTTTCTCTCTGCCTTCCTAAACTTGACTTAGAAGTCGAGCTAAAAATAAAGTCTCTCTCTCTCACTCACTCGCTCACTCTCGCTCTCTCTCTTGCTCTCACACTCTGCCCCCACTCTTTCCCCCGCCCTTGATCCCTCCCTCTTTCCTAAGGGCTTCAGGATGCAAGGTGTAAATCTGCAAAAGCAGCATGTGGTAGGTAACACTATATACAAATTGTTGGAGAGCAGGTTGAGCTATGAATCTACAGTGTTTTTATTAGTGGCATTTTATCTGAAATAAATGTCAGAAAGAGCTACTTTTTCTGAGCAACTTAATTGAAATGGATCTAAAAAACTAGAATTCACATGATAAAATAAGGTGTCATTTGTCTGACACTGCTTTAATGCTCCAAATACTGAGCTTGGCAAGAGGAGAACCTGGACCCAAACAGTATCTCAGAAATCAAAGAGCTCCAAAAGAGCAGCAGCAACATTTGAACTCCTGAAAGAAGGAAGAGAATATACAAAATAAACATTAAAGAGCCTCAGGAAATGTATTTGTTTGTGAAAGCCTGTGGTTAGGACAGTGCCACATCAAACAGGGGAGAGCCCTCTTAATGGATTCTCCAGTTTTCAGACATATTTGTCAATATAATTTTCATCTTTAAAATGGAGATAATGTGAACTACATTCCAGTCCTCAATTCAAGGGCAAGATATTACGTGATGCAGTAAGAATGGCTGCTCATCTAGGATGCACCATAAATAGCACATAAGAAGTGATATGAAATGGGAGTTCTTTTCATTGATCTTATTTACATCTCAGTCACTTCTTACCCTTGAAATAACAAGCAGAGTTATTGTCAATGTGTTTATATCACTTTCTTGTATATCCACTGGGGACTATAGCTTTATACATTGAAAACTTCCCTTCCTTCCTTCTTTCATCTCTGCTCCTCCCACCCCCATTACCACCACCACCATCAGTACATTCCATGAGCAGGTAGGGAGAAACAGTGAGTCACGAAAACAAAAGAAGAAAATCTTAGAGAAGGAAAAATAAAAGTAATTGATTGGTGCTGAAGAACACCTGGGGTTAGTGGACATCCATCCGTCCCACAATTAAGGGCAAACCAGAGTAAATGATTATGTTGATGGGAAATACACAAGTAAATTCAAAATAATCCCTATATCCAAGAAGCTCGCCATCTATTAAAGGAAATAAAATATATAAGAGATTCAAAGAAATATTTTCTCTCATTCCATTGGTTGCCTTTTCCTCTGTTGTTTCCTTTGCTGTACAGAAGCTTTTTGGTTTGATGTAGTGCCACTTGTTTTTTGGTTTTGTTGCCTGTGTCATATCCATGAAATCATTGCCAAGACCAATGTCATGAAGCTTTCCCTTAAATTTTCTTCTAGGATTTTTATAGTTTCAGGTCTTAATTTTAATTCTTTTTTCCATTTTGTGTTGATTAGGATGTATGGTGAGGCCAAGGAGGGCGGATCATGAGGTCAGGAGATTGAGACCATCCTGGCTAACATGGTAAAACCCCATCTCTACTAAATATACAAAAAATTAGCCAGGCACAGTGGCATGCACCTGTAGTTCCAGCTACTTGGGAGGCTGAGGCAGGAGAATTGCTTGAACCTGGGAGGTAGAGGTTGCAGTGAGCTGAGATTATGCCACTGCACTCCAGCCTGGGTGACAGAGTGAAACTCCATCTAAAAGAAAAAAATAAAAGATAAGCATCCAATATCATTCTTTTGTATGTGGAAGAGACTCTCCTCTTTCCTTTGTGTATCTTTGGTACTGTTGCCAATGATCAGTTGACTGCATATGCATAGGTGTACTTTTGGTTCTGTATTCTGTTCCTCTGGTTGATGTGCCTCTCTTTATGCAGTGCCATAGTGTTTTGATTACCGTAACTTTGTAACATATTTTGAAAGCAGGTTAACAGGATGCCTCCAGCTTTGTTATTTCTCAAGATTAGCTTGGCTATTCATAGTCTTTTATTATTTATTCCATTTGTTATTATTGTTCCTGAAGTATTATTATTGTTATAATGGTATCAAAATAGAAAACCAAACAAATAAAAGATGACCATGAATGAACCACTGGTGAATGTGTCATGAGCCAAGAATTATGATTAATATGATTTTATGTTACTGAGACTTAAAAAATAATAATAAAGGTTCTTCAAGAGACAAACTTCATAGAGAATGTCATCATCTCATAAAGGATATAACTTTATAAAGCAGAAAAAAACGGGCCTGGGATACAAATAAACCTGGCCTTGATTTACAACTCTTTTGCTTACAAACTGAGTGACACAGAGTCACCCATTTCACTTATTTGAGCTTTTGTTTTCTCATCTGGCAAATGGGAATAATAGTACTTACTTTGCAGTATATTATGAGAGATGATAAAAGGCTTCTGGCAGATACTAGATGCTTTGATAAAAGGTAGCTGTAATGGGTGATTGATTAAAAGCGTACAGAAAGAGAAGAAAAAGATTACTCCAAAGTTTTGACCCTAGTCAGGTGACTATAAAAATAATAATGCTATAAATGGAAATATAAAAATCAGGGAGTATGAACAGATTTTAGGAGTGGGGTTTTTCTATGTTAGCAAATTTTATTTTATGTTTTGTATGTAAGTCCCACACCATCACTAAAGCAAACCTAAAGGAAAGAGACTTTCTCTCTGATATCCTGCTACATTTAGGCCTTGTGATGACTCCACTTCCTCATCATTGCTGCTGCTGTTGTTTATTTTCACTTGTTTGTGTTGTTTATTTCACAATAATATGTTATGGGCAAAATGAAATATAGATAAGGATTCAGTCTAGCTAGGTCCTGAAAACTCAGAGTAAGTGATGTCTCAAATGCTCAACATCATACCCAGTGCTAACCAAAAAGTACAATTGTTTGTAACCTACATGTGTAATTCAGTACACAAGAATTTCTTAAAGATGGTCATTTCTAAAGCTCATATAGAATTCACCAGCATAACAAAGTTAGCAGCCTAAACAGCCAACTAGATTGGGTAATTGTAGAAATCTTCTGGGAAAATGTATTATGCCTTTTGGAATGAAGTTGGATATTAGGCAGATAGATTTTCAGCATCAAGTTATAATGATTGTTGTGTCTGTTAGAAAGAACCTAAAGTTAAGATTCAATTAATAAAGTTTTAAAATGTAGGGCACTTCAGTATTTTTAGGGGTATAAAATTTCAAGTTAAAATTTAAATATTAAATCACAGTGATCTGTTTCCTTTCCAATTTAAAGTATACTAATTCTAATTTTGTTATGTGACCTTGTATGACCCATGAAATGTGTTTAAGTTGTGAACTGTCATTTAAGTGTAAGAAAAAAGTGGGACTACTCATCAACTGCATTGTATCCAGCACCAAAATCTTCCTGATGGAGTAAGATAAACACCCATTCAGCTACCCTAATTTTTTTAAGAGTACCAAATGACATGACTTAATTTTACATGTCAAAATATAGGCAAACCACTGGGCATGGTGGCACATATCTGTAGTCCAAGCTACTTGGGACACTGAGGCAGAAGGCTCACTTAAGCCCAGAAGTTCAGACTGTAGTGAGCTAAGCTATGATCATACCAGTTCACTTCAGCCTGAGCAGCATAGCAAGACCCCATTTCTAAAACTAAATGAATAAATAGTCAAACCCTTAAAGGACTTTGATGGTCATCAGTTAGCTAAAGTAAGCGACACTTTTAATAGTGTTATCTGTGGCAATTATAAAGCAACAGAGAACTAAAACAACTACAATAGTGTTATAAGTGGTATAACACTTAAGCACTTAACACAAACATCATTCTAGACCAATTAAATCAGAATCTCAGAGACAAGTTCTTATTTAAAAGCTCTCCACATGATTTTAATAAATGCAGCAATGGTTAGGTCTACAAACTTGCATAAAAAATATATATATATACTCAGAAATGTATGCTTCTTGCCAAGACAAAGTAACAAAGACCATATACACTAGTTATACTCCTGAAACAACTAGATCAACAAAATATATGAAACAATAATTTTCAAAACATTAAAATTCATGCTACAAAAAACATTGATCTCTGAGAAATGGGAATAATGAACAAAATGAGTCCTATGATTGCCTAGCTAAAAAGAGTTTCCAGGCCATGACACAAGAAAGAAAAACATAGGCAGAGTACAGTAGTCACCCTGTGTAGAGAAGATGTGGTTGGAAGCCTATGGATAACACAGCAAGTAGACTCTGTAGAGCAGAGATACAAGAGGAGAGGGCTTCAGAGATATGCAGTGTCCACATTAAGTCTTCAACTAAGAACTAACTAGCTTATGCATGTGCGAAAAATAACTGAGACCAGGAAAAGAACAACCTAAAAGGATAATAGGGAAAGACACTGAGAGTTCACACAGAAGAATAGCTCATATTCTCATCAACAAAGTCTAAAACCTCATCATTTCAAAAGCATTGTATAAAGTACATAAAAGGGTTTTGCATCAGTATAGTATTAGGAAAAAAATAGCCCTTAGACTCAATTCTGCTTTGATCCCACTTCAAAAAAAGACCTGCTAAAATCAAACTGTTTCCAAATAACTTAAGTGCTTCAAACCACAAAATTTGAGAAGATTTGTTGGACTACAAGAATACCCAGAACACAAGGCAAAATTCACAATGTCTGGCATTTAATTAAAAATTATTAGGCATACAAAAAAGCAGGAAAATATGAACAATAATGAGAAAAGTAATTAATCAAAATTGACACAGAAATTACATAGATTTAGAATTAGTGAAAATGGATATTTATACAATTATTATAACTATATTTCATATGTTCAAACAACAAGAAGTAAAATTGAACATGTTAAACAGAATTATGAAAATAAAACATAACACAAATCTAAACATCTAGAAATAAAAAATTAGAATGTTCAAGAAGAAAAATACACTCTATGAGATTAATGGCAGATTATTCATTGCAGAAGAAAATATTAGTTAATTTGAAGATAGTGGAAATTATCCCAAATAAAACACAATGACTAAAAATGATTTAACAGTTATCAGTGAGCTAACTGACTAATTCAACTTGTCTAATATGCATGTAATTGGAGTTATTAAAGAAAAAATGGTCAAGGTAATATTTGAAAAGATAATGACCAAAATATTTTCAATTTAATGAAGTACAAAAGTCCACAAATCAAGAGATGCTCCATGAACTCTAAGCACACACACACACACAAATAAATAAAAAGAAACCAAGTCACAACATGATCAAAGTGCTTAAAATTATGATGATAGAGAGAAAAGAATCTTAAAAGTAGCCATAAGGAAAAAAACATTACATACGAAGGAACATCAGTTGTCCTGAGTGGGGTAGGGAGGTACAAAGATTAGGATGGCATTAGATTTTCATCAGAAATTATGTAATGCAGATGACAGTAAAGAAATATAAAGTACTGAAAAAAATCAGTCAAATGATAATCTTTTACACAGCGAATATATTTTTCAAAACCAAACTGCATTTTGAAGCTTACAAAAATTGAAATAATTCATCACCAACAGAGCTTAAATACAAGGAATGACATAAGAAGTCCTTCAGCCAGAAGAAAAATAACAGATAGAAATAATAATCTGTGCTCAAATTAAAAGCACCAAAATGGTAACTACATGTTTTAAAATGATTTTATTACTAATTAAGTATCTTTAAAAGATATGTGACTATATGAAGCAAAAATAATAACAATATTTTGGGGGGTTTATAACATATGTGGAAATAAAATGTATGACAACAGTGGTGCAAAGGCTTGGAGGAGAAAATGGAAGTATACTGTGGTAGTATTTTTATAAATATATGAAGCAGTATGTTACTAGAAGGTAGAGTGTAATAAGTTAAAGATATTTTCTATAAACACCAAAGCTATCACTAAAATTACACAGCAAAGCATTATAACTAATAAGCCAACAATGAATATAAAATAGAAGCATAAAGTAGTCAATTATTTAAAAATGGGAAAAGATAAGAAATAGAAAATAGAAAAAAAGAGAAAAAGATAATAGGCAAAGAACAGATAGAAAAAAATAGCAAGAGGGTAAATTTAGACTCATCATATCAATGATCACATTAAATGTAAATGGTCTAAACACCACAGTGAAAGGCAGAGATTCTCAGACTGAATTTAAGAAATAAAAGGCAAGACCCAACTCTATATGCTGCTACAGAAGAAGAAAAAAGTGTTGATATAAAACACAAATTGATCAAAAGTAAATGAATGGAAAAAGATATACCATGCTAACACTATGAAAAGAAAGATGAAATGGCTATATTAAAATAGGATAAAGTAGATTTCAGAACATAGGTTATTATTGAGAATGAAAAGGTCATTTCATATGATAAAGAGGCAGAGCATCAAAACACATGAAACAAAAGCTGATCAAAGTACAATATAAAAGAGACAAATTCAGAATTATAGTCAGATATTTCAAAAATCCCTCTTCAGTTATTGATAAAACCAGTAAACAGAAAATCAGTAAGAATATGAGTTGAACACCATCAATCAACTTGACCTAATTGATATTTACAGAATAATCCATCCCACAATACTAAACTATAAAATATATTCTTCCCAAGTGCACATGAAACATTTTCCAAAACATACCATTTTCTGGGTCACAAAACATGCCTCCATAAATTTAAAAGGATTCAAACCATGCAAAGTGTATGTACTAAGAGCACAATAAATTAGATTATAAATCAAAAACAGAAAAAAATCTAGAAAATCCTCAAGTATATTGAAACTAAACAATGTCCTTTTAAATAATCCATGAATAAAAGAAAAAAATAGAAAATTTATAATTATGTAGGATTGAATGAAAGAGAAAATACACACTTTAAATTTTGTGAGACACAGCTAAAGAAACATTTGGAGGTAAATCCACAACACTGAACATCCATATTAGAACAGTGGAAAGGTCTCAAATCAATGACCTCAACTTGTACCTTAAGAAACTAGAAACAGGAGCTGGGCACAGTGGCTCACACTTGTAATCCCAGTACTCAGAAGGCTGAGATTGGATGATTGCTTGAGGCCAGGGGTTTGAGACCAGCGTGGGCAATGCAGAGAGATCCCGTCTCTACAAAAAAAAAAAAAAAACTGAGCCAAGCAAGGTGGCACGTGCCTATTGTATCAGCTCCTTGGGAGGCTAAGGCAGGAGGATTGCTTGAGCCCAGGAGTTTAAGGCAGCAGTGAGCCATATCAAACCAGCCTGGGTGACACAGTGAGACTCTATTCAAAAAAAAAAAAAGGAATAAGAGCTCAGGCAGACAGGCGCGTAGA
Source organism: Rhinopithecus bieti (assembly GCF_001698545.2). Lineage (NCBI taxonomy): Eukaryota > Metazoa > Chordata > Mammalia > Primates > Cercopithecidae > Rhinopithecus > Rhinopithecus bieti. The sequence goes on along the minus strand of NW_016817334.1, from coordinate 141,157 downwards.
TGCTTCTGGAAAGAAAGCCATGATGGCTGCCCAGGGAGAGCCCCAGGTCCAGTTCAAATTTGTATTGGTTGGTGACAGTGGTACTGGGAAAACGACCTTAGTGAAACATCATTTGACTGGTGAATTTGAGAAGTGTATAACCACCTTAGGTGTTGAGGTTCATCCCCCAGTATTCCACACCAACAGAGGACCTATTAAGTTCAATGTATAGGACACAGCCGGCCAGGAGAAATTCGGTGGACTGAGAGATGGCTATTATAACCAAGCCCAGTATGCCATCATAATGTTTGATAGAACATCAAGAGTTACTTACAAGAATGTGCCTACCTGGCATAGAGATCAGGTATGGTGTGTGAAAACATCTCCATCATGTTGTGTGGCAACGAAGTGGATATTAAGAACAGGAAAGTGAAGGCAAAATCCATTGTCTTCCACCGAAGGAAGAATCTTCAGTACTACGNTTTGTTTTTTTGTAGAGATGGGGTCTTGCTCTGTTGCCCAGGCCTGATCTTGTACTGTTGGCCTCAGGCAATCCTCCCACCTCAGCCCCCCCAAAGTGCTGGGATTACAGGCATGAGCCACCATGCCTTGCCAAGAATCTTAACGTTTTCTTATCTTGCAATGTCCTAGAAAAATCGTCATCTTAATGAATTTTAAAAAGTAAAATTATTTTCTTTTAAACAGTACTACGACATTTCTGCCAAAAGTAACTACAACTTTGAAAAGCCCTTCCTCTGGCTTGCTAGGAAGCTCATTGGAGACCCTAACTTGGAATTTGTTGCCATGTCTGCTTTCGCCCCACCGGAGGTTGTCATGGACCAGCTTTGGCAGCACAGTACGAGCACGACTTAGAGTTTGCTCAGACAACTGCTCTCCCGGATGAAGATAATGACCTGTGAGAATGAAGCTGGAGCCCAGCGTCAGCAGTCTTAGTTTTATAGGCAGTTGTCCTGTGATATCAGCGGTTCAGTGTGTGTGCCACCTCATTGTTATCTAGCTAAGCGGTACATGTGCTTCATCTGGGGGATGCTGAAGGTGAGTGGGCTTCGGAGTGAATGTGGCAGTTTAAAAAATACCTTCATAGTTTGGACCTGCATATTTAGCTGTTTTGGAACGTAGCTGATTCCTAGAGTTTCAAATATAAGACTGCTACAGTGGGCCGGTCACGGTGGCTCAAGCCTGTAATCCCAGCACTTTGGGAGGTCGAGGCAGACTGATCATGAGGTCAGGAGATCGAGACCATCCTGACCAACATGGTGAAACTTCGTCTCTACAACACCAGCACAGACCACATAGAAGCCAGAGGGTAGTCCCACCACTGCTACTGCCATTGTCCACATCATGCCCACTGCCCAAGGACTCAAAGACCTTCCCACTTGACTGATTAACCATTGCCACTGTCCCCACACCTGAGTAAGCTGCCCAGAGTTCAAAAATCACCCACCTGGACCTGCTAACATCAGTGCCTATGATACCACCCAGGGCCCAATGATAGGCACACTCAGTCTGCCACTGTGACCAATGGAGCCTGGGAACTGGCCCGTGTGATGTCCCCATCCTCAGCAAAACTTTAAACATGTCCTCCACTAACAATTGCAACCTAATCCACTGAGAAAATCAGACACTACAGATGTGTTTATAGCTGAAGAAACTATATGGGGACTATACTAGTGTACACACACAGAATCAAAGCCAAAGTGCCCTACATAAACGGAACCATAGATATGTCTTTAGAAAATCGTCTTTCCCTACAAAATCAAATTCAAAAACTTGGAAGAGGTGACTATTACACCAGATTTGCAGATATTGATGTGAGGACACAAGAAATATGGAAAAGCAAGAAAATATAAACACCTCCACAAGAACACAATAATTCTCCAGTAAGAGATTTCAATTAAGAAATTTATGAATTTCTTCCAGAAATTCCTGGAAGAAGAATTTAAAATAATATTGAAGCTCAGTGAGATACAAGAGAACTAAGAAAAACAATAAACGAAGTCAGTAAAACAATTCAGGGTATGAATGAGAAGCTTAGCAAATAGATCAATATCATTAAAAAGTATCAAACAGAAATTCTGAAACTGAAGAATTCATTGAATGAAATACAAAATACATTTGAAAGTTTCAACAATAGACTAGATTAAGCAGAAGAAAAAACTTCAGAACTTGAAAACTGGTTTTCTGAAATAACCCAGTCAGACAAAAAAAAATAAAGAAAAAAGAATTCTAAAGAATAAACAAAGCCTACATCACATATGGAGCACCATAAAGTGACCAAATATTCAAATTCTCAGTGTCTCACATAAGAAACAGAAAATGAAGGGAATAGAAACCTATATAAAAAAAGTAGCTGAAAACTTCCTAAGTCTAACAAGAGGTACAGATATCCAAATGCAAGAAGCTCAAATATTTCCAAACAGATACAATTTCAAAATGTCTTCTTATTCACAGCACATTATCATTAAACTGTCAAAAGTCAAAGACAAAAAATGAAATTCTAAAAACAGCAAGTGAAAAATGACTAGTCACTTATAAGGGAAGCCCCATCAGATGAACAGTAGATTTCTTAACAGAAACATTATAGGTCAGGAGATAATGCAACAATATATTCAAAGAGCTGAAGGGAAAAGACTGCCAGCCAAGGATACACTACCCAGAAATGTTATCCTTCATAAATAAAGGAGAAATAAAGCTTTTCCCAGAAAAGCAAAAGCGGAGGGAATTCATTGCCACTCGACCAGCCATACAAGAAAAGCTTAAGGGAATCATATACATGGTAGTGAAAGGATGATATCTACCATCATGAAAATACTCAAAATTATGTAACCCACTGGTAAAGCAAGCTCACAAATGAGGAATAGAAGACTCAAGTGTCACTCCTACAAAAAACCACAATGATAAACAATAAAAGAGGAAGAAAGGATATACAAAATAACTAGAAATCAATTAATAACATTGCAAGAATCAGCACTCACATATTAAAAATAAGCTTAAGTGGAAAGTTTAAACCTTAAACTTTCCACTTAAAAGGTATACACTGGTTCAATGGATCTTAAAAAGCAAGACTCAACTATATGCTGTGTATAAAAAACTTATCTCACCTGTAAAGACACATATGTACTGAAAATAAAGGGATAGAAAAAGATATTTCATGCAAGTAGAAACCAAAAATTAGCAAGAGAAGCTATATTTATATCAGATAAAACATACTTTAAGTCAAAAATAGTAAAAAGAGACAAGAGAGGTCATTATATAATGATACAGGGATCAGTTCAGCAAAAGGATATAACAATTCTAAACATGCATCCAACACCAGAGCATCCAGATATACAAAGCAAATATGAAATATAAGAGAGAAATAGACTCCAATACAATAATCATTGGTGACATAAACACCCCACTCTCAACATTAGATAAATTATCTAGACAGAAAATAAACAAAGAAACATTCTATTTAAACTGCACCTTGGACCAAATGGACCTAACAGACATTTCATCCAAAAGCTACAGAATATACATTCTTTTTTTTTTTTTTTACAGTTTAGTATAGACTTTATTTAAACTTACACAAGGAATAAAAGATGGAGATTTTGAGCATTCACAAGGGAACAGTACAACATTAATGATTTGATGGATAGCTTGACTATCAGCTCTCGAAATAATTATGTTTTGTAAATAGAATTCATAAAGAACTTATCAGTAATTCTGTGATGTAGTAATGCTTACAGAAAAACTAATACAGTGAGCATTGGCATGTAAACTTATTTTCTGCAGTGTTACTCAGAAACACACTATGCTATTTGGAAATTTATATATATATTTTTTTTTTTATTATACTTTAAGTTCTAGGGTACATATGCATAACGTGCAGGTTTGTTACATATGTATACTTATGCCATGTTGGTGTGCTGCACCCATCAACTCGTCAGCACCCATCAATTCATCATTTATATCTTGTATAACTCCCCAATGCAAGCCCTCCCTCCTCCCC
>NW_016817334.1:117252-133916 GCF_001698545.2 Rhinopithecus bieti | reverse complement strand
AAAATCTTAAAATTGAAATTATATCAAGTGTCTTCTCAGAACGAAGTAGAATAAATCTAGAAATCAATAACAACAGAACTTTGGAAACTGTTTAAATACATAAAAATTAAACAATATGCTCCTGAATGACCACTGGGTCAAGGAAGAAATTAAGGGGAGAAATAAAAAAAAATTATTGAAACAAGTGAAAATCTAAATATAACATACTAAAACCTGTGGGATAGAACAAAAGCAGGGCTGAGAGAGATTTATAGCAATAAATGCCTACTGCGAAAAAGAAGAAAATTTTCAAATAAATAATCTACCAATGCACCTCAAGAAACGAAAAAAGCAAGAATAAACGAATCCCAAAATTAATAGAAAAGAAATAATAAAGATCAGAGCAGAACTAAGCAAAATTGAGGCTTAAACATTACAAAGGATCAATGAAACAAAAAGTTAGTTTTCTGAAAAGATGAGCAAAATTGATAAACTACTAGGTAGATTAACCAAGGAAAAAAAAAGACCCAAATAAAATCAGAAATGAAAAATGAGACATTACAAGGGATACCACAGCAATACAAAAGATCATCAGAGATTATTAAGAACAACTATACACTACCAGACTGGAAAACTTAGAGAAAATAGGTAAATTCCTAGACACATACATCCTACCAAGATTGAATCAGGAAGAAATTTAAAAAAAACCCAACAGACCAATAACAAATAATGAGATTTAATTAATAATAAAAAGTCTCCCAACAAATAAAAGTCCAGGACTGGATGTCGTCACTGCCAAATTCCACCAAACATACACAGAATTAACACCAATTCTCCTTAAACTATTCCAGAAAATTAGAGAAGGGAATTCTTCCTAACTCATTCTATGAGGCCAGCATTACCCTGAGAGCAAAACAAGGACACATTAAAAAAAAAAAAACTACAGGCCGATATCCCTGGTAACGACAAACACAAAAATCCTCAACAAAATGCTAGTAAACCAAATCCAACAGCATATGAAAAAGATAATATACCATGATCAAGTGGGATGGTTCAACCTCTGCAAATCAATAAATGTGATTCATCACATTAACAGAAAAACTGTATGATCATCTCAATAGATAAAGAAAAAGCATTTGATAAAATTCAACATCCCTTCATGATAAAATCTCAACAAACCTGGCCTAGAAGGAACATACCTCAACATAATAAAGGCCATATATAATAAACCCACAGCTAACATCATATCAAATGGAGAAAAGTTAGCATCCTTTCCTCTAAGAACTGGAACAAGACAAAGATTTCCACTTCCACCACTCCTATTCAACATAGTAGTAGAAGTCCTAGCCAGAGAAATCAGGTGAGAGAAAGAAATAAAAGGCATCTAAATTGCAAAAAAGCAAGGCAAGGTGTTCCTTTTTGGAGATGACATAATCTTATATCTCAATTTAAAGACTCCACCAAAAAAGGAAACTCTTAGATCTGATCAATGAATTCAGGAAAGTTGCAGAATACAAAATCAACATACAAAAATCAGTAGTGTTTCTATAGCTCAATGATGAACCAGTCAAGAAAAAAAAAAAAAAGGAAGCTAAGAACCATGAGAAAACGTTAGAAGAATTGCTAACTAGAATAACCAGTTTACAGAAGAACATAAATGACCTGATGGAGCTGAAAAACAAAGCACGAGAATTTCGCGAAGCATACACAAGTATCAACAGCTGAATTGATCAAGTGGAAGAAAGGATATCAGAGATTGAAGATCACCTTAATAAAACAAAGTGCAAACACAAGATTAGAGAAAAAGAAAAGGAACAAACCAAATCTCCAAGAAATATGGGACTATGTGAAAAGACCAAATCTACATTTGATTCATGTACCTGAAACTGACAGGGAGAATGGAACCAAGATGGAAAACACTCTTCAGGATATTATCCAGGAGAACTTCTCCAACCTAGAAACACAGGCCAACATTCAAATTCAGAAAATACAGAGAAAACCACAAAGGTACTCCTCGAGCAGAGCAACCCCAAGAAACATAATCGTCAGATTCACCAATGTTGAAATTAAGGAAAAAATGTTAAGGAAAGCCAGAGAGAAAGGTCAGGTTACCCACAAAGGGAAGTGCATCAGACTAACAGCGGATCTCTCAGCAGAAACCCTACAAGCCCAAAGAGAGTGAAGGCCAATATTCAACATTCTTAAAGAAAAGAGTTTTCAACCCAGAATTTCCTCTCTAGCCAAACTAAGCAAGTCCTTAGACACCTACAAAGGGACTCAGACTTCCACACAGTAATAATGGGAGACTTTAACACCCCACTGTCAATACTAGACAGATCAATGAGACAGAAGGTTAACAAGGATATCTAGGACTTGAACTCAGCTCTGCACCAAGCAGACCTAATAGACATCTACAGAACTCCCCACCCCAAATCAACAGAATATACATTCTTCTCAGCACCACATCACACTTATTCTAAAATTGACCACATAATTGAAAGTAAGGTACTCCTCACCAAATATAAAAGAACAGAAATCACAACAAACTGGAAAAACATTCCATGCTCATGGATAGGAAGAATCAATGTTGTGAAAATGGCCATACTGCCCAAGGCAATTTTTAGATTCAATGCCATTCCCATCAAGTTACCAATGACTTTCTTCACAGAACTGGAAAAAACAACTTTAAAGTTCATATGGAAGCAAAAAAGAGCCCGCGTTGCCAAGACAATCCTAAGCAAAAAGAACAAAGCTGGAGGCATCACACTACCTGACTTCAAACTATACTACAAGCCCACAGTAACCAAAACAGTGTCGTACTGGTACAAAAACATATATAGAGACCAATGGAACAGAACAGAGGCCTCAGAAATAACACCACACATCTACAACCACTTGATCTCTGATAAACCTGACAAAAACAAGCAATGGGGAAAGGATTACCTGTTCAATAAATGGTGCTGGGAAAACTGGCTAGCCATAAGAAGAAAGCCGAAACTGGATCCCTTCCTCATACCTTATACAAAAAATTATTTCAACATGTATTAAAGACATAAATGTTAGTCCTAAAACCATAAAATCCCTAGAAGAAAGCCTAGGCAATACCATTCAGGACACAGGCATAGGAAAGGACTTCATGACTAAAACACCAAAAGCAATGGCAACAAAAGCCAAAACAGACAAATGGGATATAATTAAACTAAAGAGCTTCCGCACAGCAGAAGAAACTATCATCAGAGTGAAGAGGCAGCCTACAGAACTGGGGAACATTTTTGCAATCTATCCATCTGACAAAGGGTTAATATCCAGAATCTACAAAGAACTTAAACAAATTTACAAGGAAAAAACAAACAACCCCATCAAAAAGTGGGCAAAGGATGTGAACAGACACTTCTCAAAATAAGACATTTATGCAGCCAACAGACACATGAAAAAATCCTCAGCATCACTGGTCATGGAAGAAATGCAAATCAAAACCACAATGAGATACCATCTCATGCCAGTTAGAATGGCAATCATTAAAAAGTCAGGAAACAACAGATGCTGGAGAGGATGTGGAGAAATAGGAACACTTTTACACTGTTGGTGGGAGTGTAAATTAGTTCAACCATAGTGGAAGACAGTGTGTCAATTCCTCAAGGACCTAGAACCAGAAATTCCATTTGACCCAGAAATCCCACTACTGGGTATACACACAAAGGATTATAAATTATGCTATTACAAAGACATGCTCACGTATATTTATTGTGGCACTATTCACAATAGCAAAGATGTGGAACCAGCCCAAATGTCCATCAATGATAGACTGGATTAAGAAAATGTGGCACATATGCACCATAGAATACTATGCAGCCATAAAAAATGATGAGTTCATGTCCTTTGCAGGGACATGGATAAAGCTGAAACCATCATTCTCAGCAAACAATCAGAAGGACAGAAAACCAAATACCACATGTTCTCACTCATAGGTGAGAATTGAACAATGAGAACACTTGGACACAGGGCATAGAACATCATATATTGGGGCCAGTCAGGGAGCAAGGGGCTGGGGGAGGAATAGCATTAGGAGAAATACCTAATATAAATGATGAGTTGATCTGTGCAGCAAACCAACATGACACATGTATACCTATGTATCAAACCTACACATTGTGCACATGTACCCTAGAACTTAAAGTATAATAAAACAAATGACAAAGGGGATATCACCACTGCACAGAAATACAAACTACCATCAGAGAATACTATAAACACCTCTACCCAAATAAACCAGAAAATCAAGAAGAAATGGATACATTCCTGGACACATACACCTTCTCAAGACTAAAGCAGGAAGAAGTCAAATCCCTGAATAGACCAATAGCAAGTTCTGAAATTGAGGCAGTAATTAATAGCCTACCAACCAAAAGCAGCCCAGGACCAGATGGATTCACAGCTGAATTCTACTAGAGATACAAAGAGGAACTGGTAACATTCCTTATGAAACTATTCAAAACAATAGAAAAAGACAGACTGCTCCCTAACTTATTTTATGAGGCCAGCATCATCCCGATACCAAAACCTGGCAGACACAAAATGAAAAAAGAACATTTCAGGCCAATGTCGCTGATGAATATCAATGCAAAAACTCTCAGTAAAATACTGGCAAACCGAATCCAGCAGCATATCAAAAAGCTTATCCACCAGGATCAAGTCTGCTTCATCCCTGGAATGCAAGGCTGGTTCAACATATGCAAATCAATAAATGTAATCCATCACATAAACAGAACCAATGACAAAAACCACATGATTATCTCAATAGATGCAGAAAAGTCCTTCAATAAAATGCAACACCCCTTCATGCTAAAATCTCTCAATAGACTAGGTATTGATGGAACGTATCTCAAAATAATGTGAGCTATTTATGACAAACCCACAGCCAATATCATACTGAATGGGCAAAAACTGGAAGCATTCCCTTTGAAAACCATCACAAGACAAAGATGCCCTCTCTCACCACTCCTATTCAACATAGCAATGGAAGTTCTGGCCAGGGCAATCAGTCAAGAGAAAGAAATAAAAGGTATTCAAATAGGAAGAGAGGAAGTCAAATTGTCATTGTTTGCAGATGACATGATTGTATATTTAGAAAACCCCACCGTATCAACCCCAAATCTCCTTAAGCTGATAAGCAACTTTAGCAAAGTCTCAGGATACAAAATCAACGCACAAAATCACAAGCGTTCCTACACACCAATAATAGAGAGCCGAATCATGAGTGAACTCCCACTCACAATTGCTACAAAGAGAATAAAATACCTAGGAATACAACTGACAAGGGATGTGAAGAACCTCTTCAAGGAGAACTACAAACCACTGCTCAAGGAAATAAGAGCAGACACAAACAAATGGAAAAATATTCCATGCTCATGGATAGGAAGAATCAACATCGTGAAAACGGCCATACTGCCCAAAGTAATTTATAGATTTAATGCTATCTCCATCAAGCTACCACTGACTTTCTTCACAGAATTTAGAAAAAAAAAAAACTACTTCAAATTTTATGTGGAACCAAAAAAGAGCCCGTATAGCCAAGACAATCCTAAGCAAAAAGAATAAAGCTGGAGGCATCACACTAACTAACTTCAAACTATACTACATGGCTACAGTAACCAAAACAGCATGGTATTGGTACCAAAACATACATATAGACCAATGGAACAGATTAGAGACCTCAGACATAATGCCACACATCCACAACCATCTGATCTTTGACAAACCTGACACACACAAGCAGTCGGGAAAGGATTCCCTATTTAATAAATAGTGCTGGGAAAACTGGCTAGCCAAATGCAGAAAACTGTCTAGCCAAACGCAGAAAACTGAAACTGGACACTTTCCTTACACTTTATACAAAAATTAACTCAAGATGGATTAAAGACTTAAACATAAGACCTAAAATACAAACCCTAGAAGAAAACCTAGGCAATACCATTCAGGACATAGGCATGGGCAAAGACTTCATGACTAAAACACCAAAAGCAATGTCAACAAAAGCCAAAATTGACAAATGGGAGCTAATTAAATTAAAGAGCTTCTGCACAGCAAAAGAAACTATCATCAGAATGAACAAACAACGTACAGAATGGGAGAAAATTTTTGCAATCTATCTATCTGACAAAGGGCTAATATCCAGAATCTACAAAGGACTTAAACAAATTTACAGGAGAAAAGCAACCCATCAAAAAATGGGTGAGGATATGAACAAACACTTCTCAAAAGAAGACATTTATGCAGCCAACAAACATATGGAAAAAAGGCCATCATCACTGGTCATTAGAGAAATGTAAATCAAAACCACAATGAGATACCATCTTATGCCAGTTAGAATGGTGATCATTCAAAAGTTAGGAAACAATAGATGCTGGAGAGGATGTGGAGAAATAGGAACACTTTTACACTGTTGGTGGGAGTGTAAATTAGTTCAACCATTGTGGAAGACAGTGTGGCAATTCCTCAAGGATCTAGAACCAGAAATACCATTTGACTCAGAAATCCCATTATTGGGTATACAGCCAAAGGATTATGAATCCTGCTACTATAAAGACTCATGCACACATATGTTTATTGCAGCACTGTTCACAATAGCGAAGACTTGGAACCAAACCCAAATGCCCCATCAACGATACACTGGATAAAGAAAATGTTGCACATATACACCAGGGAATGCTATGCAGCCATAAAAAAGGATGAGTTCATGGCCTTTGGAGGGACATGGATGAAGCTGGAAACCATCATTCTCAGCAAACTAACACAGAAACAGAAAACCAAACACTGCATGTTCTCACTCATCAGTGGGTGTTGAACAATGAGAACACATGGATACAAGGTGGGGGACATCACACACCAGGGCCTGTCAGGGGGTCAGGGGCAAGAGGAGGGATAGCATTAGGAGAAATACCTAATGTAGATGATGGCTGTTGGTGCAGCAAACCACCATACTATTATAAACAAAGTGAAAAGGCAAAAGACAAATTGAGCTAAAATATTTTCAATTCATATCACAAGCAAATGCACCCAACTGAGAGTTGGGAGAAGCAGGACAGGGTGACTAGGGATTTAGGGGACTCAGAATTTTTCCATATGAGAAATGGTTAAAGGACTTAGAGATGTTTGGCTTGAATAAAACAAAATAAAACCAGGAATAAATTTTTTTTGCCTTTCTCAAAGCCATCACAGAGAAAAAAAAAAATAGCATTTCTTTCTTCAAGGAACCAGTATTAATAGGTAGATGTTATATGGAAAGGTCTAATATTTAAAATTAGCTCCATTTTTTAAAAAATCTTTTACCCCTCAGAGACCCAAGGTGGCACGTGCTGCCACCGAAAGTGGAGAGGTCCAAAGCCTACAGACAGTGACCTCCTAACTTGGGTACTTAAGGGTGTATAGAACAAATGATACCTTGCAAGAAAGTATCCAATAGCTCACAAGTGACTCCGAAGGGAAGTCCCTTCCCTTCCTAACTCCCAGGGACCAGGAATCCTATGACAGTCAATCCCCAGGAATAAAGCCTTCTGTAAAAACTGAGATAACATTTACTGGGGAGCAACGTCCCCATGAGTTTACATTTCAGATGGAAAGGAGCAGGTAGATAATTCAGCAACAGAAATACACATGAAAATTCAGGGTGGTATTTGAATAAAAATGGTCCAGTTCCTTTGGCTGAAGGTACTGGGTAATAGAAGAGAAATATTTCTTAAAGAAAATGGAAAGTTCAAACAGCAGAAACACTGTGAGGTGGTTTTTCAGATGAATTTCTAAGACTGTGCCCAGTCATAGGATTCTATTACCTCATGATAATCTTCTATAAATTTACAATAAAACTATTTAATTTTGGTTGTGCTTTCTGGTTTCAAAAACGCTTTTGCATACATCATCCCACATGAATTTCATGATAGCCTTGTGAGAAAATCCAGGAAGGGTTACCATCCCTATTTTACAGACAAAGCTCAGAAAGAATCCCATAGCTAACATGGAATGGTGACCCAACCCAGGTCTCCTGATTCCAAGTCAAATGTACTTGAAGTTTTTCAATGATTCTCAACATTCTCTTGCTACATGTCAATCCATGGCAAAATTGTCATTCAAACGAGAAAAAGAGACTACGAAATTACCTCTGCAAAAGTTAAATTGACTCCACTTAAAGCGCTGTTTTTCCTTCATTCATTACAACTATCTTAATATTTGTATTAAAAGGTATTGCCATTTATTAAGTGACAAAAGTAGTTTCTTTCATGTCTATAATTGGCAAAATTGAAAGTTGACCATCAACTAAGTTCTCCTCCCCACAAATTCCTGGAGATTTTTCTGCTTATGTGATCAAAATTCTGGAAACCACCTGAAGGGAAGATAGAGATAAGGTCGAGTTCATGAGACTGGCCACAAAATTTGGAGCAGTCTTTGTATTCAGTAAATCTAACAGTAGATGGCTGTTCTAGCCCTGGAGAAGCACAAACCACTCCAGAAGCTATCAGGCAAAAGCCTAAACATGACCTCATATACACATCTCTGCCCCTCCCAATGGTTTTGGAGGGACAATTCCCTAACGCCAGAAAGTATCTGAAATCTGCAGCCACTGAAACTTCCTCAGTGAATGCCCAAAGTGTCCTGAACATGATTTGGGAACTATCTAGAAGTCAAAAACAGCATAATTGTGTGAGAACAAGCCACACAGCAGACATTAACATTAAAAGTTAATTGTTATTTACACACAAGACAGTGTTTCTGACTGGAATTCATGCACCCTGAGTACATTTAAACATTTTTAAAGTAATAACACCAAAGTGAGCCATCATGCGCTATCATAGCCATGTGTGGTTTTTATAAAGCAGAGCTCACTTATAATTCAGCTTTTACCCAGCTTTAGTTTTCTTGAGGTATAATCTGGCAATGTGTGAAACCACTTGATTCGTCTATTTTCTTTCTAATATCAAGCCACAAATCTCTGGAGATGCACTACATTTATTTTCCCCACTGTACCAACAAAACAAACGAACCAGAGCACAACCTATTTTAACAATGTGGATTACAGAATGGTTAAGTCAATCACCACAATGAGAGGTGATGGCGAAGACAGCTGAAATAAGGAGATCAGCTTGCCCTCCACATATGGGTACTGTGAGACTTAAACTGCAGGCATAGTTAAACCCTGCAGCGCTGAGTGGACTGAAACCAGAGCCCTACCTCCGCACTCCATTCACAAAACTGAACTGATGGTAATTAATTCATGATTAGTTCAGTTCAGCTTACTGTACGAACATAAGCTTTTGCTGAGTGATGTAATATTTCAAAAGTGAGACTGTGCTATGGAATTTATTGGACTTCCTGAAATCACCAATGTAATTGTTTTTGCTGTTCACATATTAGGCACAGTCTCAGGAGGAAAAGCTGATTCTTCTCATATAATACTCTTTCCCCAAAGTTTGAAAGTCTGTCATCTTTCTCAATATACTCACTTCGTTAAACAGTTTACGGCTTGCAAGAGGGTCACAAAGTCTGAGTAACAAAATGACTGTCCTGACAGATTTAGACAATAAAACACCAGATTGTTATATAAATGTTTTTCTCAGAGGCTGTTTCTGAAACACATACTAAATGCAAATATTGAAACACCTGCATGCCAAGCACAACTCTTTTAACAGATGTTAATCCCTATGCATTTAACCAATGGATTTAGATCACATAAATATAACTTACCCCCTTTAGACTATCTTGGAAAATTACCAATTACCTTATTTCAGTTTGACAAAGAAACCGTCACTCCCTACATTATAATTTATTTTATATTAAAACGGGAAGACCTAAAAGCACCCAAAAAATATGAAAAGCAAACCTGAAACTCAGGCAAAGCCTTATAATAGATCAGAAGGGATTATGTAAATTGTCTGCTTTCAGCATGAAAATTTACAAAGATTGATAAGTTTACGAAGTTGTTTCTTTTTTTTTTTTTTTTTCCTCCTTGGTCCTGAAGGCTAAAAGGTTTGATTTAATCCATCACTAACAAGGAAAGCAGTCATCTTTTTTTTCCTCCATTTCTGAAGCCTGGTTTGTACCCTTGCTTGTAGTTAAAACCTACATTAACACCTATTTCCTACTTGGGATGCCTCTAAGAGATCTTTTTAATTTTTCTTCAGTTTTCCAGCCATAAATCATCTTATGAGTCAATTGCCTAATAATAATAGATGTTGTCATTTTGGTGCCAGACCCTGCACTGGGTATGTGACATACATTATCCCATTTAATTCTCAAATATCTCAAGAAGTGGGTTTCATTTTCCACATTTAATATAACTCAGCAAGCCCACACAATTTAACCTGACACACATACTGGATAAGTGGTATAGTCCAGATTTTAACACAGTTCCAAAGCCTATGCTTTCCTCTTGGCCATAATGCCACTCATACACCTATCTATAAAATAATGTTTTACAGAGAAGTCTTCCATTTCCATTTTTAAACATTTTTTATTCTCTCTTTCCTTTTTAAGAGAAACAAAAGGAAAAAAAATACATTTGTGAGGACTGCCAAGACAGTTCAAAGCCACATGCTGGTCTCATTCTCCCATGTCAGAGCCAAACTTACATGGCTCGCACAGTGCAGATAGTTCGTTTGCTGTACATGTGGATTTGTTGCTGGATAAATTCATATCTACACAGATGATACTGTCCCAGAATTTCACCCTCCACCTTGTTGCAACTTTTCTTCCACATATTTGCATCATCCCATTTGTCCAAGAAGCTTCTGGATAAAAAAAGAGCCAGCCTTGCCTCATGAGAGTCCCTTCCATCCCCTATATTTAATCAGAGATAAATCAACACAAGTCACCAACACACTGAGATTAAACTCCAGTAAAGTCAAGCCAGGAGTTAGCTGTGGAATCCTGTCATGCTGTAACTATGAAGTCATAGACCTTCAGATTCTTAGTTTGGGAATTCCATTTTTTGGTCGCTATAGCATGACAAATAGGAAACTATGGCCAGTTTTCATTTTGTTACCATGGATAATCTTTCCAACTGTTGCCTTTTCTCATAACCTCATATATATTCTTGATATAGCATCTACAGTATTGTGTATTACAGTGGATACAAAATACAAATTTTTCATTTTGTTGCTATAGACAACTTTTCTAATTGTTGCCTTTTCTCACATCCTCATATATATTCTCTACATACCATCTACAGTATTGAGTATTATAGTGAATGCAAAAGAGCTTTAAAAGTGGTTTCTGCCCTCAAAGATCTTAGACCTTCCTTGAAAACATAATACTCACATGAAACCACAAGACACAGGGAGGTGTAAATTAGACGATTAATATAAAATATTGGTATAGGCTATAATACAATGAAAAGTCAATGAGAAAGAAGATTTCTCTAAAACATAAGCACCAAAAAGGCTGAAAGGAGGTGGTTCTTAAAGTGTTAATTTTCCGGAATGAATAGCATTTCAGTAGATAAAAGGTAGTAAAGGTATTGTTAGGAGACAGTTCTCCACAGGTCTGTTACATTTTTGCATTACCTTTTTTTCTTTTTCCTTTCTTTCTTATTTCTGATGAGCAATCAAACTGGGCATTTCTGAATTTCTTGCAAGCAGAGACGTGAACTGTTATTGTTCCAAATTATCTTTTCAGGGATGTTTGTATAGCTAACCACCTTGGAAGGTAGAGAGAATATCTCTCTCTGGGGCAATGGAGCAGACATGCTAACTGCCCATTATAAAACACTTAGTTTCTGTAAGCTCAGAGTTCCTCTCCTGCAATGCAACCCACTGGGTGTACAGGTGTCACCTGGCCCACTTTATGTCACCCTGTTGGGTGGTCACACCGTTGGAACTGGAGCTTGGGGTACTGACATAAATGCTAATACATCAGCTACTGCTATTGCTTTGGGTCATGAAACCATAGCAGGCTAACTTGTTAGCTAGCAAGTAGGGTAATATATCAGACCCTTCACAGTTCCTAACAGGTATATTTAAGACAAAGGTCACAGACTAAATAAAAGCTTAGAAACAGGAATATACTGGGGCAAATGCAAAGAAAGATGCTATATCTCCAGGTAGTTTTAAATAATATCACTGGATTTGGTCCTTATAATTGAACTAAGAATATGACCAGCCAGATTTGCCAAGTGAATTAACTGTACTCCATATTTAAATGACCTACATTGTAAAAAGAATTTTTTTTTTTTCTTTCCAGTGCCCTTTAAGGTAGAGAAATAGCCAGGCGCGGTGGCTCAAGCCTATAATCCCAGCACTTTGGGAGGCCGAGGTGGGTGGATCACTTGAGACCAGGAGTTCCAGACCAGCCTGGCCAACATGATGAAACTCCATCTCTACAAAAATACAAAAATTAGCGGGGCATGGTGGCACATGCCTGTAATCCGAGCCACTCAGGAGGCTGAAGCATGAGACTCGCTTGAACCCAGGAGATTCCAGTGAGCCGAGATCGTGCCACTGCAGTCCAGCCTGAATGACAGAGCGAGACTCTGTCATAAATAAATAAATAAATAAATAAATAAATAAATAAATAACAGAAACGTATTTCTCACAGTTCTGGAGACTAGAAGATCAGGGTACCAGCACAGTCAGCTTCTGAAAAGAGGGTGCGAGAGCTCTCTGGGGTCCCTTTGATTAAGGGCACTAATCCCGTTCCTGAGGGCTCCACTCTCATGATCTAACTACCACTAAAGTCTCCACCTTCTAATACCCTCACATTAGGGGTTAGGATCGCAATATGGGAATTTGGAAGAACACAAACATTCAATCCATAACACCCATTGTGAGTTTTAGTGATCAACATCATAGGGGATAAAAGTACTGAAATCTTTGTGTAGTTTATTTTCAGTGAATTAAATTTAGGCCTCACCAATTATGTTTTTTCCCTTTCCACCTCAGTCACCAGGAAGTTCAGAGCCAATTGAACTCAGTGTTATTCCCATTGGTCTGAATAGTTCTCATTCTCCCTAGATTTGACTTTAACATTACATTTCCGCTGGCCTTGACTTTCCATTCATGCATACCTTTTAACTTATTTTATGTATGGATACATAACACCTGGAATCTTTTCTGGAATGAAGAGACTATTAATTAGTCAATAATAGAGCGTTGATCATTTACATAACTAAGTTTTGATGAATCTATCAACTGTTGACCCAAAATCTCACCTCCTTTTCTCAACACCTTTGTAAAGGCAGAACTAAAAATGCCAGCCAGATGTGCATTGAGCAGGCAATGTGGCTACACTCTTCAACCTCTACATGCTGCATAATGATTTTCTGCTCACATGGCAAACAATCCAGGAACTGGGAGATGGAGAAAGGAAATCAGAGTAAAACAACTTAGGTTTCTTTCCAAAGAGTCACAAGGATTCCCGTGATAATGGAGGGGAAGGGTGCTATCCAGATTGTGTCTAAACACTATACCGATTGGCTCTCCATAAAAGTGTACAAATAATGTGCTTATAGATCACCTCGACATATTCAGGCTGATGGCATTATATCAGCAACGTGTGTTTCTGCTACATTGCACTTTTCACCCCCAAGTCTCTTTACAAGCACTATCTAAAATTGTTGACACAAGTACCACATGGTTCAATTAAATTGAAATCATTCAGGGCAGTGACTAGGGCCTGGACAATCACACAATCGAAAGATGCTTTCCAAACGTTGTTCTTCCAATTGAAGTATATGAAATCCATAAAATAACAAAAATTACTTCAGCACCATAAATCAAGATAAAATGTTTACTGCCAGAAATTTCCAGTAGAACGAACACCTTCCACATCTAAGTCATTTCAACATAATACAGCTGTCTGAAACAACACTGGAATTTCTGTTTTTCTCTTTCTTTTTTTTCTTTTTTTCTTTTTTTGTTTTTTTATTTGAAATCCAGTCTCGCTCTGTCCCCCGGGCTGGAGTGCAGTAGTGACGTGATCATGATCTCAGTTCACTGCAACCTCCACCTCCGGTGTTCAAACGATTCTCCTGTCTCAGGTTCCCAAATAGCTGGGATTACAGGCGCGCACCACCACACCCAGCTAATTTTTGTATTTTTGGGAGAGACAGGGTTTCACCATGTTGGCCAGGCTGGTCTTGAACTCCTGACCTCAGGTGATCCACCTGCCCCCGCCTCCCGAAGTTCTGGGATACAGGCGTGAGCTACTGCACCCGGCCTGCTTTGCTTTTCTTTAATAAGAAAACACATTTTGAATCATGAATAATAGGTAAGATTTACATTGTATTTAAGAAATCAAGGAAAAGGATAAATAAGAAAAGGATTACTGTAATGCCTTGAAAAAATAGTTTTCACTTTTACTTGTAGGGATCGTCTGTAAAATGCAACTAAGTGCATGAGGGAGGCAAAAGTAAGGGAGGCAGGGTTGAAGAGTGCAGGACATAATGAGAATAAGAGACAACATTGTTTTTAGGACTGTTTTAAGATTGTGCAAGACATGAAAACAGATGAAAAGAAAGGATTCATTTAAGTATCCCCCCCCCCGCCCATTTTTGATAAGATTACTACTATCTAGAGTAGCAGTACGCTGCAGAGGTTAAGAGCTAGACATTAGGAGCAAACGAATTGTCTAATGAATCAAAACCTGGCTCTATCACTTCCTCTCTCTGTGTTCTTCAGAAATTACTTGGCCTCTCTAAGCCTGAGTTTCCTCATCAGGATAGGAAGGTTGTTATGAAGAACAAATGAAATAACACCAGGAAAGCACATAGAACAATAACTGGCACATATATGATTCTGTAAATTCAATTTTTACATTTTGATTTAATGATAGATTTTACTGCAACAATGCGGTACCAGATGCATTCTCTATTTGTGACTTGATGGTTTCCATTTAAGCCGATTCTGTGGGCAGAAGTCTACTCTGTTTCCAAAGTGCTGGAGTAGATCTGATTGTAGTATGTTTACAGAGACATCTAATTTTTCAGATCAGTAGAGTTGCATTTAATATTAAAAATGTCACATATTCCTGTATTTTCCAATAAATATATCCAAAACCTTCATTTGACACTTTGTGTTATGCCAAAATGACAAATATTCTCAGTATAGCCTTCCTAGAGATTATCAAACTCAAATAACACATTCTGAAAGCTTCTTGGATATTAAACAGTACTTAATTTTGATTAGTTATCACACATCTCAACAAGCATTTCAATATAGTTTATCTTGATGTTCCAAAAATATGACAGAATGTTAAATCTATAGATGCTGTCTGTGTTTTAAGAAAATCTAAGAAGCAAGTTGTTTCTATAGAAGCTGATGCAGTGACCAAATTAACTGTAGCAGAGGTCCTCAACCCCCAGGCCTCCATCTGGTACTGGTCCATGGCCTGTTAGGAACTGGGCCGCACAGCAGGAGGTGAGCACTGGTCAAGGGAGCATTACTGCCTGAGCTCCACCTCCTGTCAGATCAGCAGTGGCTTTAGATTTTCGTAGAAGCATGAACCCTATTGTGAACTGCACATGCAAAGGATCAGGTTGCTCACTCTTATGAGATGGAACAGTTTCATCCTGAAATCATTGCCCCCCACCATCCGTGGTGCCAGAAATGTTGGGGACTACCAAACTGTAGCATTATTGCTACCTAACTTTCTCATTGTGACATAGTTTTATACATTTTATATTTTAAATATATATTTTATGTATTTAAAGATACATGATTTTATCCAAACTAATCACTGTAACAGGGCTGACTTGCAACAAATTTTAATCGTATATTAAAAGATACACATTTAAAACAGGTAAATTAGCATGTAATTTGTGTTACAAAATGCAGTACTGCTTATGGAATAGCACTTGATCTAAAAAGCTGTAAAATAATTGCAGATTAGTGACAGAAGTCACTGTTACTTGAAAACCAATCCCAAACTAAAATGAAACAGTTCTGAATCATAATATGTCAATGAGGATAGTTTTATTTACAAATAATGTAACAGATCTGAGCAATTGTACAAATCGAGAAAATATGTAACTACAAATTAAGAACTGAGTAGCCATCCTCTGGATTATCAAACACTTTTGATTTAGCCTCCTCCATGTGGTCACCTGCCTTTCCACTGGCCTTCCCAACTAGAATTGATTAGTCAAATGTCAGGTATCCACAGTTGTTTTTATACAGGACCAGGCAGTAATTATGTTAGGTTTGAAAGTCATATGATCTCTCTTGCAACTACTCAATTCAGCTGTTTTAGCATCAAAGTGAGCAAAGACTGTATGCACAGTCAACAAGTTATGAAATGGGCATGGATATGTTCCAATAAAACTTTATAGAAACAGGTGGTGGAACGTATTTGTTGACTCCCCACCCTAACCCAACACTTTCTCCTGCAGAGAAAAGCCTCTTGTTACTCCCTTCACGTAAGTCAAAGAAGAAAAAAGAAATATATGCAGTTGTTGACTATCTGACCCAAATATTCTGTTAAATATCTGAAGATCAAGATGAAGAATTGAGTTAGAAATGTGATCACATACCTCAGTTATTAAAAGCAGCCCTTTGGGTATATACCCAGTAGTGGGATGGCTGGGTCATATGGTACATCTAGTTCTAGATCCTTGAGGAATTGCCATACTGTTTTCCATAATGGTTGAACTAGTTTACAATCCCACCAACAGTGTAAAAGTGTTCCTATTTCTCCACATCCTC
>NW_016817334.1:105405-116038 GCF_001698545.2 Rhinopithecus bieti | reverse complement strand
GGAGGGATTGCATTGGGGAGTTATACATGATATAAATGATGAATTGATGGGTGCTGACGAGTTGATGGGTGCAGCACACCAACATGGCATAAGTATACATATGTAACAAACCTGCACGTTATGCACATGTACCCTAGAACTTAAAGTATAATAATAAAAAAAAAAAAAAGAAAAATAAATAAATAAATAAATAAAATTCCTTGTTTGCCAATTGGAAAAAAAAAAAAAAAAAGCCCTAATCTAACGAGGTGTCACCACTTAAAGAGGTATTTTCTCTTAGTATATGCATGTTACACAAAGATACGTTTAAACGTTATTTCTAAGATGTTTCCTCAAAGGGATTATTTCTGGAAAAACTTGAAGATTTTTACTTTCTAATGCAAGTGCCTGTTTTGAAAATGTGAGAAAAGTCAGAAATTACTAAACTTGCCCTCAACGTTCTTCTCTTAAGCTAGAAAAGACAAAATTCAAACACAGAATATTGTAGTCTGTAACAAAGAAAACACCACGTGCAAATGTGGAATCAGTTCTCTTTGCTCAAGTGAAAACTAAGTGTTGTTCTAACCAAGTTTTGGACTGGAACTAGAGTATTCTAAAAAAATAAATAAATAATATAAGGTAGGAGTAAGTCCCTTCTTTTATACATTTATTTATTTATTTATTTATTTATTTATTCATTTATTTATTTATTTATTTTATTTATTCCTTCAACAAATATATGTATATGTGTGTTCGTTGAAGGAGTAAATATATGAATTTATATATACAGTTTGTCATATATTTGTCATCAAATATATGATGATGATACAATAACTTGTAATGGTAAGACAGAATTCTTGCACTGTGTTTGTACTTTATTGAAGCAGAAGAAGCAAAGTACAATAAAAACTATACCTTGTGACACTATGTGGCAGTATCATTCAGGCGCTGGGAACACCATAGTGAGAAAACGACAAAAATATTTCACAAACCTTACATCGTGTAGTGAGAGACAGAGAGTGGACAGAGTAAAAATTTTAAATATGCAATACATTTGATGACAATAAATAACTTAGTGAAAAATACAATTCAGAATGGGATTAGGAAACATAAGGCCGGGGTGTTACAATTTCATATAAAGTAGCCCAGACAAATCCTCACTGAGGATGTTGACATTTCAGTACACAGACACTGCATAACAGAGTCCAAAATAGAGTGAAAAGGGGTCCAGACAGAGGGAAGAGCAAGTACAAATGGCCTGAGGTGACAGCATGCCTGATGTGTTGGAGAGCCTACATCAGAAACAGGTTAACCAGTTAGAAGAATACTGTAATAACAATAACCAGGCCTGATGCAGTGGCTCACATCTGTAATCCCAGCATTTTGGGGAGCTGAGGTGGAAGGATCATTTGAGGTCAGGAGTTTAAGACTAGCCTGGGCAACATAGCAAGACCCCATCTCTATGAAAAAAGCTAAAAAAAGATTAGCCAGGTATGGTGAGGCACACCTGTAGTTCTACCTACTTGGAGGCTGAGGCAGAAGGATCGTTTGAGCACAGCAGTTCAATGTTACAGTGAGCTATGATTGCACCACTGCACTCCAGCCTTGGCAACACAGCAAGACTCTGTCTCTAAAGTGTGTGTGTGTGTGTGTGTGTGTTGCAATAACCAGGTGAGACATGTAATGGCTTGGACTAAGGTGGTAGTAGTGGAGATTTTCCTACTTCTATTTTTTCCCCAGAATGAATACATCCTACAAAAGACCTGGAAAGAAACAGGACATGGTTTTTAGTATAATCTTGCAGCAATTCAGCAGCCTTTCCTTGGGGTGGGATCTCAGAAAGGTTGGGCAGGGAGAATGAGGTCAGAGAGCCACATGTAAATGCAGTATCTCATAGGGGTTTCCTCTGGAGTATCAGAAATTCTAGACTGATAACGTTAAGTCTGGGCATGAAAGTGAAAGAGTAGCAGAGGAGAAGATCCATTATAGTCACTACCAGTTTCTGGAGTAAGGTGGATACTTCAGCATGAGTTGCTAAATCTGTTCTCGTGCTTACTTTTTCACCACTTGCTCTAGACTAATTACAGGGCTGATGGATTTGTATGAATTTCCTATGCAAGAGAGTGAAATTATAGGAAGGTTGCCTTTGGAAATTGAGACTAGAGAGAAGGATGGGAAATTCTCCATTCTCTATTTCTTCAGTAGAGAGAACATAGGTTTGCGATACACTAACAAGTACAGAGGGCAGAGGGTGTGTGTCATGGGAAGCTTGGCATACTCCACAGTGCCTACTATAGGTGCCAATAATTCTTTGCTCTATCAAATTTAATTGAATTACACAGCAAGTTCTATTTATTTCTAGATAATGGGAGTATTTCATTCTTACCATTTTTACTCTTTCTTATTTATGGTTTTAATATTCTCTAAAATGATGATATGTTAGCTTATATTGGTAAGATGTGATTTTTTTTGAGAGGGGTCTTGTTCTGTGGCCCAGGCTGGAGTGCAGTGGCACGAACTCAGCTCACTGTAGCCTCCTTCTCCTGGGTTCAAGCAAGTCTCCCTACTCAGACTCCTGAGTAGCTGAGATTACAGGGCCGTGCCACCATGCCCAGCTAATTTTTGCATTTTTAGTAGAGATAGGGTTTCACCATGTTGGCCAGGCTGGTCTCCAACTCCTGACCTCAGGTGATCCAGCCACCTCGGCCTCCCAAAGTGCTGAGATTACATGCATGAGCCACCATGCCTGGCCAGATATGATTATTTTACTGTACTTGTACTTTATTGAAACAGAAGAAGCCAAGTACAATAAAACTATACCTTGTATATAGCCCTCAAATAGTTGGTATGTAAACACTTATAATAGAGTTACAAAATTTAAGGTAAAAGTAAACAAAATACTGTGGCCAGGCACGGTGGCTCAAGCCTGTAATCCCAGCACTTTGGGAGGCCAAGACGGGCGGACCACGAGGTCAGGAGATCGAGACCATCCTGGCTAACATGGTGAAACCTCGTCTCTACTAAAAAATACAAAAAAAAAAAAAACTAGCCGGGTGAGGTGGCGGGCACCTGTAGTCCCAGCTACTCGGGAGGCTGAGGCAGGAGAATGGCGTGAACCCGGGAGGTGGAGCTTGCAGTGAGCTGAGATCCAGCCACCGCACTCCAGCCTGGGCGACAGAGTGAGACTCCATCTCAAAATAAAATAAAATAAAATAAAATAGACAAAATACTATACAAACAAGGTCAAAGTATTTTCCAATAGATTAATACATGGCATAACGGTTATACAGTGCCTTGCTCACAATAGATACTCAAATATTTGACAATTGATTAAATGGTGTTCTCATAGCCTCCTGAATTAAAACTTTCATGGATAGTTCATCCACACTAACAAGAACCTGGATGTTTATACAACTCTGTAATTCAACTGCCGTCATGGAGAAAAATCCCTTTCTGAGAAGAAACACCCATTTGCCAGGATCTCTGTGGAAAAAGCAGAAAGCTGAGTTTAGGTGCTCTGATGTCATTCTCTATTTTTATAAATAAGAAAGTTGTGATGCAGAGAGCCATTTAAGGAAACTAATTTGAGAAGCACAGTAGGAGAGGTGGACTGAGGCCAAGTGTAATAATGTGTGCTGTGCAGAAGAGGTATGGCATGATTTCAAATGGGCGGGTGACAAGGTCAGGCTGCAGAGCCATCACTTTGGTGGTGCAGGATGGCCCTACCACTCCAGTCACATGTGTCAGCAAGTCGCTGGACTCCTTAATCTCATACCCCGAATGAAAATGGCCTTCCCTCTGATGGAGATGACCTCCCCTTCTATGCCCACCAGATGCATCCTTCAAGGTTCACTCCTTTTTGAAGGCTCCCCTACTACCAGTCCATTCTTCTTTTGTGCCCACTCAATAATCATCTGGGACCTGGAGCAAAGACTGCTGGTGTATCTTATTCCTCCACAAGGCCAAGAGTTCTTTAAAAGAAGGGACTGCCTTACTTCTTATATTTTCAATTGTTAATGCCTACCACAAAGCCTGATATACTAGGTACTCAAGAAGTGTTTGTCACTGCATATGGGCACGGTCATAAAGTGACTAAAGTGTTGCCTTCCCAACTCCTTTCTCTGCATCACATACACCTGGATGTTGCCTCCTCACTGCGTCTTTGGTTTCCTTTAGAATTCCCAAACTCTTTTTAATACACGAATAAAAGTTCTATATATTTATGGTGTTCAATTCCATGTTTTGAAATATATATATTCTGTGAAATGGTTCAATCAAGCTAATTAATATACATGTTACTTCACATATTTATCTATGGTAAAACACTTAAAACTCCTAGGAATTTTCAAATACACAATACATTATTATTACCTGTGGTCCCCCACCTGGTAAATAGATCTCTTGAATTTATTCTTTCTGACTAACTGAAATGTTGTCTCTTTTGACCAACAACCCTGTTTCTCTCCACCCTCACAGGCCCCTGGCAACTACCACTTCAACTGTCTGCCTCTGTGGTTTCAACTTTTTGGATTTCACATATCAGTGGGATCATGCAGTATTTTTCTCTCCATGCCTGGCTTATTTCACCTAACTTAAGGGCTTCCACATTCATCCATGTTGCTGCAAACGACAGCAATATGTTATGGCTGAATAGTATTCCACTGTGTATGCGGATGAACACTAAGATTGATTCCATATGTTGTTTATTCTGAGTCCTCATTTCAGTGCCATGCTGAAGCTTGGCCTCCAAACATTTCAAGGTCTAAAGCTTCCCCCTTTCTCTGCTCCTTAAGACCTGCTCTTTCGCTGTCAAGGTACTCGAGCTGATCACTGGCTCAACTAGCTCTTGTTGAATCGCCACACGACACAATTTCTCTTTTGGAAGATAGTTCCTAAAATCCTCAGGGAAAAATAGCTAATGGTTGAATTTCAGACACCATGTTTTAATGGCAGGGGCAGGAAAAGGAGGCATTTCTCTGTTATGGGTGCAGCCAGTGATCCCTAAAAATATTATTCTGAAAGCAGCTATTATACAATCCACATATGGACATATATGAATGGATTAAAAAATTTTTTCATTCACAAAAACCTGGTTATTTCAGCACTGTTTCAGCACTTTTAAATGTACATATGAGGTTTTCCTTTTTCAAAATGACTGTAACTTGATTGATCTGTATGTGTGATTGAAATATTTTTCACATTCAAAGAAAAAAAATCAGATACACACATTGACTGGGATGAATGTCCAAAACACAAGAAGCAAAAAAAAGGAAAAGTCACAGAAGAATATATCCAGTATGATTTCATTTATTTAAAGTTCAAAACAATCAAAATAAAACTGTTTATGTTTTATGGATACATTCACAGCTGGCTAAACTATATAAGAAAGCAAAGACATGATTAGCACAAAATTCAAGCAAGTAGCTACCTTCATGACAGAAGCAGGGGCAGAAGGAAGGCTTGCCTTCTATAACAGAGTAATATGTTATTTTTTTCAGCTAAGCAGTGGTTATTCACTATGTTATTATTATTTAAACTGTACATATGTCGTCTTTCAAATGTATGACACCTTTCATAACAACAAAAGAAAATTGTGCGCCATTTTAAAAAACTTATACAAAGAAAAGAATAATCACTTAAAACCCACCACCCATAGTTAATTATTAACAACTTTAAAGACGTAGTTTTTTATACACATGTGGACACACACACACACAAAATTTACATGTGTATAGGATCATATATAATAAATACTGTTGCAGCCTGCTTTTTATTCTATAGTACACTAATGCATTGTATTGACATGAACCCCAGGGCAAATACGTGAAAAAAAACATCAGAACCTTGATAAGAACTCAATTCACACAAAAAGCAATGTTCTCATCTAACGTGATTAAGTGTATTTTCCTCAGACCTCCAGAATTTATAAAAAAGAATTGTATATGTCCCAGACAAATTTTCAGAAAGTGCCACAGAAAACTAACCTTTCCTTAGGAAGTAAACTTCACCATATAACATCTCTTTAATCCATGGTCAAAGGCAGAGGTTTTTCACTTGTACGTTAAATTCTTCTTTACTATGGAACAAATGTGCCAAGAACTATATTCATCATTTTCAACACAGACAAAAAAAACAACTGTTCTACATCAGAGCTCATAAAAATGGAAAATGAAGGAGTCATTTTCTCCCTTCTGACATGCATAAGACCTACACAGATACAGCATTTAAATTCTGTTCTCTTAATAACAGAACTCTTTGCATCTAAGACCTTAAATCATGTCTCAGACATGGCGATGCTTATGAATCCTAATTGCCTGTTACTACTATATTAGTAAACTATTTTTTAGCTGACACGCCTTCTGGAGCAAATTGTTCTCTTGAACAAACTGCTTGCAAACCAGAGCCTCAGTAAATATTTCCTATGAACTTGAATTTTTCAATGCAGCAAGTCGCAACTGGTAATCATACACTTCACACTCATGGCTTTCTATAAATGTTTGAGTTTAAAATAATAAATGCTTTTAAAAATACCTCCACTTTGATAGGAAAACCCTGTTCACCTCACAGCTCATTCCCACTTTTAGTAATTTTCTCTCATCAAGTTGACTCAAATTGAAAACATATCTCCAAGAACTGGGCCACATAACAGCCTAACATAGGTTCCAGAATTGAGGGCAGGGGCCAATGAGTGGGACCTGAGAACTTGTGGAGAAAGGGATTTTTCTTATCAAAACATGATCATGAGCTTGGGAATGTGCTCACAAAATTATTTTGGCTGAAACAATTCCATGCAGTTCCAACCATCCCCCAAACCAAATCATTCTGAAAGATTGTAAGATTTCACACCTACAATTCAAGTCTCTCATTTCCTCCTAAATAAACTAAATTGAATTTCTGTAGCTGTTAAAAGGTATTTTTCCCTTTTTAAGTGAATGCAATGTGTACAGATACTCCCAATTCATTAAACATGTCGCTCACAAAGCAGACATTCAGAATAGTAGTAACATGCTGGGCTTCGTGAGCATGGAGGCAAGTGCTGTGATCAGGATGGATAAAAATGTCTCACTGCAACTAAGACAACTCCACTGGGGAATTAGAACTGGAATCACCTAAGGTCGGGAGTTCGAGACCAGCCTGACCAACATGGAGGAACCCCATTTCTACTAAAAATACAAAATTACCTGGGCGTAGTGGCACATGCCTGTAATCCCAGCTACTCAGGAAGGCTGAGGCAGGAGAATTGCTTGAACCCAGGAGGCACAGGTTGCGATGAGCCAAGATCATGCCATTGCACTCCAGCCTGGGCAACAAGAGCAAAAGTCCATCTTAAAAAAAAAAAAAAAAAAAAAAATAGACTGAGTCCAAAGGAGCATTATTAACAAATTTTAATGTATTCTCCCAATTATTTACAACATTACCAAAACCAATACATGGAGATGCACCATGTTTGCATGCATATCTGGGGCTTAACCACTTATTAAATAGCACATGTGGCATGAAACAGAGCCATAGCTACAGTGAAGGGGCCTGCGCACCTCCTACACTTCACCATAGCCCTGGCCCTGCTGTGAAAGCAGTAACCTGGACAAACAGAAATGGAATGATTTATTTTAATGACAAGTAGCTGTGCTAAAATGGGAATTTTAAAAGATATCTTGGTATTTTTAAATAGTCCTCTTTCAATTCTTATAACATTAATAGTTCTAGAGCCGGATTCACAAGTCACGCAATTCAACGGGATTTTCCAAAAAAAAGAATTCCTTGCAACAAACCTGCAGGAGGTATAGTCAGTCCCACCTTTACAGGGTGATATTTATACAAATTCTATTTTTAAGGTCTTATTGCCTTTCTCCCAGCTAATCAGTAGCCAGTAATTGATCTTGAATGTTGTATATACATTTCACTGTATTGTAATGTAATGCCTTCCATATTTCCTTGTCAGCTATATTATTTTTTAAATTACCACTCAAATGCAACTCTGATGTCAGGAGGTGACTTCTGTCACGTGAGATACAGTATCTCCCTTCAACAGCCGATCAGAACCTCCCAGCACCTCCTCAGACACACCTTCCTCAGGATCGCATCTATTCTCACATTCCTGCATGGCTCTTTTTCCTTATTTGAAGTTATGCTCATGACTCTGAGCAAAGCAGTCATTACCTCTCCTACCCACAAATAGAATCCATTAGGAGAAGATTTGTTCCAAACTCATCTTCGGGTAGTGAGGAAGACTGGGTAAACCTCCAAAGGTCTAAAGGTTGAATTTCATTTGGAAAAGTCCCCAGAAGTTCAGCTGCTTATCCAGTTCTTATCCAAACTATGAAAGTGGACTAGGGATGTGCTGACAGGGAGGAATTAAAAGTTCCACCAGGCACCAGTAAAACCCAGTTACATAGCCCATTGCTGTACACAGCTTCTGAGAAGGAGGGAGGAGAGTGAAAGAAGATGCTGAGGGAGGGCGAGTCAAGAAATCTCATTCTTAGTCTTTCAGGAGCCTCTGAGAAGAAATGTTCATGCTGCATTTCAAACTGGGAAGTCCTATTATCCTTACTGAGGTTGCTCTTGACAAATAGAGAGTTCATTTGTAAATAAGGTTGAGATGCCTTTCCTAAGAATAATTTATTTTCTGACTTGAAGGTCAAAAGCTTTGAAAGGTAGTGAGGCACCATTATTTCCTTAGGGTTTTATTTTTATTTTTTTATGTTGTAGAGACAAGGTCTTGCTATGTTGCTCACCCGGTCTCGAACTCCTGGCCTCAAATGAATTTCCCACCTTGGCCTCTCCAAGCAGTGGGATTACAGGCATGAGCCACTGTGCCTGGAAAAATCCTTGGATTCTTAAAAGGTGATGTTTGGAAATGAAGAAAATTATATTTGGAAAAAGAAATAGACATAGAGTGATTTATTATGGAATTCCAGCCAGGCGTGGTGGCTCACACCTGTAATACCAGCAGTTTGGGAGGCCGAGGCGGGCAGATCACTTGAGGCCAGGAGTTTGAGAACAGCCTGGCTGACATGGCAAAACTTCATCTCTACTAAAGATACAAAATAATTATCCAGGCATGGTGGTGTATGTCTGTAATCCCAGCTACTCAGGAGGGTGAGGCATGAGAATCGCTTGAACCTGGGAGGTGGAGGCTGCAATGGCCGAGATCACACCACTGCACTCCAGCCTGAGTGACAAAGCAAGACTCTGTCTCGAACAAAAAAGGAATTCCAAGGATGTCTATCAGATCAGGTACTCATGCTGTGAGGGTATGGGACTGGAATAATTCAGCAATTTAACCACTCACATCAAAGATTCCTTTGATTTTCTCAATCAATGTGACTGGCATTTTGATCCGAGCTTTAATAAAAATAAAATTACTCAGATCACTTTTTAGTTTAACTAGGTTAATATAGGGAGTTAAAGTATCAAGCCTTAGAACAGTGCCTAAAAGGAGAAGCTCCCTTTCAGAGATCTGCCAATCCACCTTTTCCTCCCCAGAGCCTCATTCAGTCATTCAAGAGAAAAGGCAGCTTTTCTATTTTTGAAGCACGGCCATAGAGGAAACAAAATTCTATCCTGTCTCATTGTTAATAACACTCATCAGTGCTGGGAAATTGTTTCTTACGTGGGACCCAAAGGAAAAAATTAAAGAATGCTCTAGGCCATCCCTCACTGGGACTGGCATCCTATCTCTGAGGCCTAATCCCACTCACTGGCCTTTCTGGAGTCCAGAACGGGTGTATGAGGCGCTAAAGACAAGCTAAGGCCTTCCATATGTGTCCTGCTCTTCCTGGAAATCATTCTCTCCTAGAAGAAAAAACAAGACTCTATTTCAATGAGGACGTATCTTTTCAAATCTCTCAAAACTTTGAGTAAGATTCCCTCAAGTCCAGATCTGGCTATTTTGTTGATGAACAGTACTAAGAAAAAACAAAAAAGAAAGGAGGTTTGATTAAAAGAAAAAGAAACTTACATTTTTATATATGTGCTTTTCTAGGAGTTGAATACATTAAACACATCAATATTACCCAGATCCCTTGGGGGAAAAGGAAAACACTCCAAAAGAGGAAAAGTTTTGAACTTTCTTTGAATGTAAAGCACAAAGTCATATAATGCCTACGCACATTATGTAATTGCCCACAGATAGTTGGCTAACTTAAAAAAAAATTGTACAGTTCTAGGCTGTTTGTTTGTTTGTTTGTGACGGAGTCTCGCTCTGTTGCCAGGCTGGAGTCCAGTAGCGCAATCTCGTCTCACTGTAACCTCGGACTCCCAGGTTCAAGCAATTCCCCTGCCTCAGCCTCCGGAGTAGCTGGGACTATAGGCACACACTACCATGCCCCACTAATTTTTTGTATTTTAGTAGAGACAGGGTTTCACCACATTGGCGAGGATGGTCTAGATCTCCTGACTTTGTGATCTGCCTGCCTCGGCCTCCCAAAGTGCTGGGATTACAGGCGTGAGCAACCGCGCCCAGCCAATTCTAGGGGTTTTTTAAAGATGTGTTGAGTATGTGGGATTCTGTTTTGCTAGAATAATACTTGTGAGTATTAGATCTCATTCTGATAGAAAACCAGGTATCCAGAAATAAAGGGGGAAGAGAATGGAAGTGAAAGGGAAAGGGAAACTGAAAGGGAGAGAGGGGATGGGAAGGGAGGGGGGAGGG
>NW_016817334.1:100237-104946 GCF_001698545.2 Rhinopithecus bieti | reverse complement strand
GAGGGGGGAGGGGAAGGGGAGGGAAGGGAAGAGAGAAACCAGGTATCTGGAAAGTCACAATTTTTTCTGGAACATCTAGGAGACAGCTATGTGTAGGTGATGGGAAATTAGGGGTTTTTTGGACACTCACATTATAATTCTTATTATCCTTTCTCCCTTAGAATTACAGATTGATAAAATCTCTAGAAGTCATCTGGAAGGGAATAAGAGAGTACGAAAGAACAGAAGAGTATAATGTTCAACATGGAGGGAAAAAAATAACAATACATATTTCAGAAATAGGAGCAGCTTCAGTGCACGCAGTGTCATGGCAGCCACTCCATGGGAGGAATGGGATCCTCTGCCAACCTTGTTAGCCACTCCAACTAAGTAGCTGCTGCACCCGGTGTGTTGCTGCTGTCTTTCTAAGGGTTCAAGAACATGAGCTCTGGAGTCAAATGGCCTGCGTTCACATTCCAGCTCCATTCATAGCCTGCATGACCTTTAGCATATGTCTTGGCTTCTCTGCCTCAATGTCCCAATCTGTAAAATAGAAATAAAGATAACATCAATCTCATAAAATTGTTGAGAAGATTAAATTACATAAAGCATAGAAAACATATCATAGTGAATGAGAGATAGTAAGTATCCAATAAATGTAGGCTAGTATTGCATTTCTTTTCATTTCTACAACAGCCCTATGATATAATGATCATCCTCTTCATTTACAGAAGAGGACACAGAGTTAAGGAGGCCACATCACCCTCCTAGTTTCACTCCACTAGTTCGAATTCCATATAGTACCTGAGTCCCAGAAATATCTGGCTCCAAATTAATGCCCTTTCCCCTGTACCACACTGTTTCTCCACACTCCCAGGGCACTCAATGAGAAAAATGCTGACTTAACTTAGTGTAAATGGTCAATCAATAGTATTTGGTTGAAGGCCAGGGCAGTGGTTCACTCCTGCCATCCCAGCACTTGGGTTAGTGAATCCCTTAAACCCAGAAGTTCAAGACCAGGTTAGGCAACATGGCGAAACCCTGTGCCTACAAAATTACAAAAAAAATTAGCCAGGCATAGTGGCACGTGCCTATAGTCCCAGCTAGTCAGGAGGCTGAGGTGGGAGGATCACTTGAGCTCAGGAGATAGAGGCTGCAGTAAGCCTGATCACACCACTGCATTCCAGCCTGGGCGACAGAGTGAGGCCTTGTCTCAAAAAAAAATTATTTTAATAGTGTTTCAATGAATAACTATCATTCTACATGTCTGAAAGAATGGATACTCTTCCCAGAATATACAACTTAACACTAGATGGTAACATTCTTGGACTATGTACAGTCAATCCTAAGCATTCAATGACTCCATTAAAGACACTTGTCTTTACAATTTGTGTATAATCTCACTAAAGTAGTAGTTCTTAAATTTTATTGAGTCTTGGACCCCTTGGTGAATCAGATAGAAGAAAAGGACACTTTCCCCAGGCAGAAAAAAAATGCACATATACATACTCCCAAAATATGTATACAATTTCAGTGGGTACAGAGACTTGAGAGGTTCATGCAATCCAGGTGAGCAATCCCCCATTCTAATGAGCCTGGAGATCTGGAATGTTGTGCCACTTACAAGGATGCCTTTTCTATATGGCTATTATCACCCTGCTTGGTCTCTGCTTTGTTTCTTTTTGATTTTTCTCTTCTTTCCTGTTCTCTTTCCTTTTACCTCTCTTATTATTCCTTTCTCAACTCTCCACCCCCTCCTACCTTGGCAATCAGATGAGGCCACTTCAGACAGGGCCACTATTGGAATCTCCTCTCCCTTCCCCTTCCTCCTCTCTGTATCCTTCCTGACCAGCTGATTCCGGAGAGGAATCCGATAACTTATCACGAGGCATAGGTTGCTCCAAAGGAATTTTGGCCAGCATGGGAAACAGTCTTTCTTTGAAGGATAGCAAATCAGAACTTCTGGCTCCATTAAGAAGTAATTTCTCCTAATTCTCCAGTAAATGCAACCACTTTCCATTAAATATATGCAGATTCACTATATCTTGTTTTCAAGGAAACAGGTTCGCTAAGTTAACAATTCTGGTATAGATATCTGTGAACTCATTTGTTCTTTTGTATCTGTGACTTTGTTTATGGTACCCATCAGCTTAGTAGTTAAGTACTCAGAAACAGATATATTGGACACATAAAGCCTCATATAAGTAACCCATGCATTAAAATGCGTCTGTCTCCATTAGGTTTCTTGTTTGCCTACAATGTGCAAGTGAATTGCATTTATATCTGTGTTTTAAAAATAAGCTTTTAAAACCTCATAATGCAATCATTTGGAATACTTGGCCTACTATTATAATTATATATCTATAACTGCCTAGAGTTGCCTAATATTGAAATGTGGTTAAGCAGTTGTAAGAATGAAACGCTTCAAGCTGAAATGAAATGTAAAATCATGAACTACAACATTGAAATGAAATCTTGTTTAAAAGATTTGTCTTAGAGTTTGACTTTTGAGGCATTTTGTACCTCTAGAATAGTTCATCATCAAGAAATCTGAAAAGTCAATATTTTCATTTCCTAGCAAATCAAAACATTTTGTCTAAGCCCAATAATTTTCTTTAAGGATGCTTTCCAAGAGCATGGTCCTTTGTTTTTTTATATGAAAGTTTCTGCAAAAACCAACTAAGATATGATGACTATGTTTTTAATAAAGTGAATTCACAACCATAAATGTGCCTTAGATTATTAATGGGGCATTTTGTAAACTGCCAGGCAAATGAAATTAAAGGAGAGAGACAAATGCTTTATATATGAGCATTACATATTTACTTCACAGTTTTTAAACTATTTCATAGTAACTTCATCAGCATTTCCACTTACTATAATGATCATTTAAGATTTTGTTATGGTGAAGCCATTCGCTGAATTGAAACACTATTTTTGTAATTCGGAAAGAAAAACTGTATAAAATGAATAGCACTGGCAAATGTTTCTAATCATTTCCTTAAAATACTAAACCACCAAACAATCTTTTTATTTACTACATTTTGCTTAAGTGCATAAATCAAAGGACAATAACAAGCCTAATGTCAAAGAAACTTTTTGACACTTCATACATTTGAGCAAGCTTAGCCGATAAACAGTTTAGATGAAGTTATGGTTTGAAATATGTTTCCCAAGAGGACTGTGGTTCATAAATTGCTATCAGGCTACCTCTGTCATTATTGATTTGAGAGGTACTCAAGGTACCCCCAGCTATTAACTAAGGCTAGCATTACCTGACCTGCTTTTTAGAGAATGATATCTGGTTTTACAAAGACAACTAACTATCCAT
The DNA here is from genome assembly GCF_001698545.2 of Rhinopithecus bieti. Lineage (NCBI taxonomy): Eukaryota > Metazoa > Chordata > Mammalia > Primates > Cercopithecidae > Rhinopithecus > Rhinopithecus bieti. Next base: position 101,636 of record NW_016817334.1, on the reverse strand, counting down.
CCTATAAGAAACATGCAGTTTGCTTGTCATCAGGCACGTAATATATTGCATTCCTTTGAAATGTTGACCAACAATTAAAAGAGGAGGCAACATAATCTTAGACAGGCTTCCAACCATCTTCATAATCCCAAAAAGAATTAAATCAGTTCCTTTATATAACAACTATACTGGGAAAAGCTAGAAGAATGAGAGCATTTTCTTAAATGCATCAAACAACAGAAATTTGCATCTCAGAAGTTTGCAGTTATATGATTATTTATTACACCTGTGCTCTTAAATATTCCTTGCAGATACGTGTTTTTGATAAGCTTATTAAAAATACACGCACAGGCAAATAAAATAATAGTCGCATAATGTGTGTGTGTTTATTTCTTTACCTGCCTGCAAAAACTAGCTTGCCAGTGCTCCTCATCGAGAGTTGAATATGGAACAGTTTACTCTCCAACCCTGCACCATGCCCTCTGCCTTGTGGATTTGGGAAATGTCAGGAAAGATCAGAGCAAGGATCCTGCTACTTTTTTATTCAGATCCTCTGGTCTTAACCTTCAAGGAAACATTTAAAAGTTAGTTATGACTTGATCGTTCTGCATTAAGTTTGTCAACAGTGACCCCACTTTACAAAAGCACAGAACCAAAGAGTTTCAGGAACAGACTTGATGAGTGTCATCAACCACTAGAGATGTGATAAATTTATGAATTTTATCAGCCTTTCTTTTAAAAGTCCTGGTAAATTAAACAGTCAGAGGTGGAGGTTTCCTGCGAGCCTTCTTAATCATGTGAGTGGCTGCGTGGCAGCATGTTCCAGGAGAGCTACACAAGTAAAAACTCGACCACATCACTTTCACACAAAGAAATCTGCCAAACATAAAGGAAAATGTTTGGTATTCTTATTTTAAAAACAAAACAAAACAAGAAACTATCTCCCTGGAACCTATGATTTGAAGCCCTTTGGATAACTCATTCAAGGAAATATCGCTTGAGCTACTGTCTGCTACACTTTCGGTAAACTTTCTTAATGTTTCCATAGTAACCCTTGCTAATTTTGCACAACCATCTATTCAGCTATCTGAACAAGAAAATGGGTTTTGCCAAAGCTAACTTAAATTCACCTCAGCTATGACCTTTGTCTAGCATGGCTTAGGAGTCAGAAGTCCTAAGAAGAGCAAAGATCATCTTTCTCATTCATAATTTACAGTGCTACATGGCACAGAACTTGTAGAAACAGAGCAGATGCTGGTGAGCAATTAACAGGCTCTCCAGATCACGGTCAGCGGCTTCACTCGCCCACCCTTTGCACCCCAAAGTAAAAACAAAACTAGCTTCTTTTTAACCCATTTTAAATATGAAATACCAGGTCTCTTCCATAGTTTGTTGTTATTGCTAATGAACAGATTCTCTA
>NW_016817334.1:43282-96146 GCF_001698545.2 Rhinopithecus bieti | reverse complement strand
TTTTTTTTTTTTTTTTTTTTTTTTTTACGTTATAAACCATAGAACTCCTCTTTCCTAAGGACCTTGGGAAACTTCCACAGAATTGGTTTACTCCTCTAAAAAGTATCTAAAAATGCACAGGGCATTTTACTCTGATAAAACACTTCTGACACATAACTATTAACCTCTGAGCAAAGGGTCTCCATCTACTTTTTCTCTTGACCTCGTCTCCCACAATCCTTTGCGGTAGTTCTGGCCTCACTTCAAAGACAGCTGGCCAGGAGGGGCTGCACTTATTCTATTTCCTTCTTCCTCCCCCACTTCTTCCCTTGCCTCTAATTTTTTTTTTTTTCTTCACTTTCCTCTTACAACTTTCTTGCTTTTGGTAAAAAAAATGTCTAATCTCTCTATCTTCCCACAGCTTTAACAGTTTGCCTGATCATGCGCCTAGCTCTTTTCTTTCCTTTCTTGGAGGGAAGGTCCAGCGCTGGCCTGTGGGGATTTAAAAATGACAAACTTGGTCTCAACTTTGGAGCTATCTCTATTTTCATTTGGAATGATAATATTTTTGACAAATTAAAGAAAAGTTAACCTCAAAATACTAGGTAAGTTAGGTCATTATACCCAAAACACAGGTTCTTTGGATGAAAAAAAGAAAGAGCTAGAAAGCTGTCCCTCCACTATGGAAGATAACAGGCCTACCGAGGCTACGGAATTTGTTCAGAGCCACAAGACTGTTTGTGACACAGGTAGAAACCACTTCTTTAGCCCAGCACTTTCCATTTTGACACCAGAGTTTCCCTGTGATATGAAAAGACTTACTCTTTGCTCTGGGTGATAGTTGCTACAGGAGCAATGCCCCCCACCTGTCTTTTGGGGACTAGAAGGATATAGAGGAGGCGGGTTCGGCCTTCCTAAATCCACTCAGAGGCAAGGCACTTTGGATTCTACTGTCTACTTTGACATCACACTTCTTTCTGTTCCTTTTCTCCTTCATCTTGAGAAAAAAAAAAACATAAATAGCTACACAAAAGATTAAACATATTCGTGGCCTGAGTCCATGAGTGAGAATAAAAATAAATAACAAATAAGATTAAACTTATTGAAAGATTAACTTTAGGATCATGGAGTTTCCCAGCACTTATAGAAAGACTAAACTCTTTTAGTTCATGTTTTTCACTTTATATGTGAGGAAACTGGGCCTCAGGTTAGTTACCTGGTGTTAGGAAAGAAGCTGGGAGCAGAAGGCCAGGTTTACGACTCTTTTTCTACTCACATATAATGGAGAATCCGAATATTACTCTACATTACTAGTAATACATTTAATTTACTGTGTTTGTGTGAATCTCACCTAATTACTTTTGTATTTCAAGGATCTATGACACATAAAAACCAGGATGTCTCATAAATTTACGTTCAATCATTTAATTACTCCTAAAATCTTTTATAATTACAACTTTTCATGCAATGCCTCCAACAGTTTCACATATCAAATATCAAATTTATCAGTCTTCTGGGCAATGTCCTAAACATGCAAAATTTTTTCTGTGCTCTATTTTAAGGAAAATTGCTACTTTAGCTTTTTAACTTGTTTTTTTCCCGTGTTAGCCATACGGCAATAGTGATTTAGTTTTATTTTAAGAAATTTTCTGATACATGGTTTCTGCTAAAGGTTGAATTTTTAAGGAAAACAACTTGTCTTGTACTCATGTTTGTTTTCACCTTGGAGAACAAAGTCCCACAAGTCAAAGTTTATAGTCAATCAAAAAAGGGCACATTACTTTCCCATTTTAATGGTAGAACAGGGACCTTTAACTTTCCTGGAGGCTTTGCTTTGGGGTTTACACAGAGCAGAACTTCCTTAACGCTAGTAATCAGACCCACAGGACACGTGTTAATTGTTCCCGACATGTAAAACTATCTACAGTATCTCAGCTAATAACACCATTGCAAACATTTCACTTTTGAAAAGCACAGTATTGAAACCAATTACATGCCTGTTGATTTACCTTTCCCCACCTTCCCAAAACATTAGAATTGCTCATTCCAATAATGTCAAAGTTCAGATTCCCAAATGGCAGCACAAATTCTGAAAATACAGTATCGAGTTACAGTATGTGCCATCACTGGCTGATTTAGAGATGACTGCCAAAAGCAAACACATTTGGGCAAATTTTATTTGTTAGATCCTACAGAAGCCTATAGTTGATATGGTTTCCCAATAGCTATTAGAATATCTTCAAATCAAACATTATTTAAAGGTTGCGTCACCCTACAACTGGTTCCTATTGGTCACCTTGATAATTCAGGGTAAAATGTTGATTTTTATTTATACTCAAGCTTTGAAATTTATTGCATCAATGAAAGTTCTTGTTTGCAAGAAAGAGAAACCTACTCGGATTATCGTAAGGAAAAAAAGGTGGAAGGAGTATTGAACGGGGGTATATGGAGTCTTGCAGAAATGATGGGAAGCTGGAGGATCAGGCTGGGAAAATAGGAACCCAGGGTTCCCACAGAGTTGGGAGCCAGGAAGGCTAGGCAGGCCAGCCCAATTCCACTGCAACAGCGAGCCCTCCATCCATCCACTTCCCTCTTATTCCTTCCTCAAGATTAAAAGTCCAAAAGACAGTGGCTGGTGGCCCAAATCTAAATAACGTGGACATCTCAGGGAAGGGAGAGGGAGGATCTGGCCTATAAATGTGCTAGTTTTATTTGTTTTTTAAAAAGTCTTTGAATTGGGCAAATAATTTTCTATTTCTGACAAAATCCACTTTGAGCTTCAGAAATGAAATGCCTTGGATGGAGAACAAAGTTGATATGCCTCACACCAATGTCTTTGCTGCAATAAGGAAGGTCATAAAATAATTCCTGGGTTTTACTTAACTCCAATCATAGAGAGAGATGTGGCTATAACAGGGACCAAAATAATCTATCCTGGGATCTTTGACCCTCATGCCGGAAAACAAGATTTGGCCATTTCTCAACAACAACAAAATATAGTATTAAATTGAATTCCAACGTTTGCCTTTTTCATTTTTTACCTTTAGGTGATCCTCATAAAAATTATAGTTTTCATTTTTTTGTATAAGGACATAAAATAGACATAAAATGTAAAAGTATTATTTGCATATAAACATTTCACCAAATGAGGACAAAAATGCAATTTGACATAGAACTTTACTCTTGGTGATATGTTTACCATCGGAATAAAATAAAATAAACTTTTAAAGATCAAAATGCTGATTATTTTGCATCCATAGGCATTACGTTTTACTAAAAGTGGAAATATTCTGTACCTGCTGTGTTATAATCTGTTTTAAACACAATAATATATTTTGAAATACTATTGTTCCAATAAATAGCCATTTCTGCCTCAAAAAGATCAAACTAATATTTCATTGCATATGTGCTTACTAAAGTCCAAATACTGCCCTTTACATTTTTTTTAAAGTGTTTATACTAAAACTTTTGCTACATCTGAGCACATTTTCATCAGATTCTAATTCTTCACTGTGGGGAAATAAACAGTGAGAGCTTGTAGTCAGGTTTACTTCCTTACAGAATTGTTTCCCATAAAAGATAATAATAATAATATAGAAAGATGATGCATATTAGTAGATGATAAAACATTAAATCCCTAATAAATATTAACTAACTAAATGAATAATAATCACATATACATAACATTAACCATGCCAAGCACTGTTCTCATCACTTTACATACGTTACTTCATTTAATTTACAACAGTCCAATCAGCTAGACATTGTTTTCATATCCATTTCATTGATGAGAAAGCCAAGAAGTAGAATAGTTAAGTAACTTGTCAAAGATTTCACAGCTGACATAAGAAGTCTGGTTTTAGATCTATATTCTTCATAGTAAGTTATTGTTTTGTGGCTACAGTTTTACAAGAAAGGTAATGGAAGCTCTTTATTAATGTAATTTAAAGACAAATTATATAATCATTGGGATCATTGAAATAATCTTCCACCTACACCAAAGTTTGGATCTAAAGATATTACAATTTCATCCCACATATTACAGCCCATAAATGTGGAATAAAGGACCCCTTTCCAAGAAGAGATATATTTAGAAAACTGTCCCCAAAGTAATTACACATTCCTTATACCACAACCAAGTTGCAGTTAATACTCCCGTATTACACTTGTCAAGATATGACCTGAGGGTTTTGCAGAGGTTGCACCATACAACACAATGTTACAGCTATGTAAATAAATAAGCATAATTTGATGCCATAGGGTGTCAGGTGGACTTTTAGTAGCCTGAAAGAATAAAGCAATTTAGAGAGACATCTAATTTACACCCAGGAAATAGCTTAACGAGCGCAGGAACCCAATGCCCGATGGTGCATTGGATTGTACATTAAATTGCCAGTGTAGGAGGTTTCAAACAGCCAATCTTTGTGACAAGAAATGAGTGTGTTTTGAGAAGTGGACTGAACAGCATTGAAGAGTACAGCAATTACTAAAAGGGTTTCCAGACACACGAGAGTTATTGGACCCTGTTATAAACTCTAACTTCCACCATCAGTTACTGAATTCATTTGTGCCATTGAAGGCTACATCATTGCAACTGGAACAAAAATGTTTACATTTTAGCAGTGTTTTATTTTCAATTAAACATCTCAGCTGCTATTTACATAGTTGAATGGCATGGCATTTATACCATGCAATTTGATGTTAATTCTTTGTAAATATTTCTCCAGCAAGAGACCTAAGTTCAAACTAGTTGTGAAAATGTCACTAAAAATAAAATAAACTTTAATTCAATCTTGATCACAAATTATTGTTAAACAAAAGCTAAAACCTGTAAAATTTTAAATGGAAGTCTAAAGGAATTAACTGAGATGCTCATGTCCCAGGAAGTGACTTGCTTTTAGGCTGCCTGATCCCTTGAGGACTTAGGTTGACTTAACTCCACTGAGGGGAAGTTAAAGGCAGGAGAAAAACCACCAAGATAATGGCTGAGAAGATACACAGGGAGGCTGTGGCTCTGCACTGCATTGTCCGCTCTCAAGCCTGCAGTTTGGCTCTGAAATAGGTCACGACTGGAAGGTTTCACGTTTTTTATGCATAGTTGCTGTTCCCTGACCAGCTCCTCCATCTGAGATCATTCATCATTCATCGTAGCTGGAAATCTCCATCCTATCTGCATCTGAAACTCCCAGGACCAAGCTGGTCAACATCCAATTCAGACTGGAAATAAGAATGGAAGAGGGTCTGTCTAGCTTTGCTTTCTGTCCCAAAACATTCCCTTCCCTTGTAGTGTCTTCTTATGTGTTTTCATACACAAGGAGAGAAGCCTAAGTAAATAAACAGTGTTTTAGACTTACCTTTTTAAGCATTTCCCTATTGATTTCTTCCAATTTTCTAGATTCTGGTGTAGAAATCTGAATGTACCTTATAGAAATAGGCTTTAGGGTAAAGCTTGCCTTACATGTACACAGTGTAAAAGCCAACAATCGCAAATATAAAATTTGATTTGAGAGATTACAATCATGCAAAAAAAAGGTTATGTCCCTATAAATATCTCCACTGGCTTGGCAGATGTCAGAGGTGAAGCCATGGTTATCATCTTCTTTTAAACTTCCAGTAGCTCTGGAGGGGTAAAACGTCAAGCTGGTGCAGTCATTTACAACTCAGTGTGGATTCCCTTATTAGATTACTCTCCTCTGAGAATGCTAACTGCAATAAAAAGAATAAGAATTTGATGGACAAAGGGAAAAGAAAGAATAAAAATCTGACAGAGAAAGGGAAAAGGGAAGAGATCACTTTTGGGCAGGAGTGAGATGATGTCAAGGAAATTCAACAATTTATCAATTTTGTTAACTTACCAAATTTGTCCTGGTTTGGAGAAAATAAGATAATCCTTCCCTCCTCTATTTAAGTAAGTAAACTCAAATGCTTCCAGTAGTGACACAGAATCAATTCTGTGTAAAACAACAGAAGGCCTATGGTAAAGTAAGGAGCACAAACTTTATCACAAGAATTGCAAATTTTAAAAAAATTATAAAACAATTTGGGGCCGGGCGCGGTGGCTCAAGCCTGTAATCCCAGCACTTTGGGAGGCCGAGACGGGCGGATCACGAGGTCAGGAGATCGAGTCCATCCTGGCTAACACGGTGAAACCCCGTCTCTACTAAAATACAAAAAACTAGCCGGGCGAGGTGGCGGGCACCTGTAGTCCCAGCTACTCGGGAGGCTGAGGCAGGAGAATGGCGGGAACCCGGGAGGCGGAGCTTGCAGTGAGCTGAGATCTGGCCACTGCACTCCAGTCCGGGCGACAGAGCGAGACTCCGCCTCAAAAAAAAAAAAAAAAAAAAACAATTTGGGTGGTCAACTAAGACCTGTATGCAGCTGCTAGCCGAATCGGAGTGACATTTTATACAAGAATAATATTATTCAGGAATTAAAATAAAACATAGGCTGGGTGCAGTGCTTATGCCTGTAATCCCAGCACTTTGGGAGGCCAAGGTAGGTGGATCATCTGAGGTCAGGACTTTGAGACTAGCCTGGCCAACATGGCAAAACCCCATCTCTACTAAAAAAAAAAAAATACACAAATTAACTGGGCATGTTTCACACCTGTAGTCCTAGCTATTCGGGAGGCTGAGGCACAAGAATAGTTTGAACCAGGAAGCAGAGGTTGCAGTGAGCTGAGATCACACCACTGCCCTCCAGCCTGGGTGACAGAGCGAGACTTAGTCTCAAAAAAAAAAGTAAAACACAATTTAACACCTAGTGAATACTTATATTAAATTGAGAAGACCTAGAAATATCACAACACAGGGGCAATCGCTAGTCCGTTTCTCTCTAATTTTTCTACATTTTTTTGATGATGGGGATTATGGTGATGAGTTTGGTGACTTGAAGGAGTCTGCTGTTATGCAGAATGAATTAGCAATATCTTAGGGAGACAAAGTGCCAGCTTAGACATCTGCAAACTCAGAACCAGAAAGCCAAATGTTCATCGTCAGCATTCGAGTAGACACCACTTTCAATTCTTTTGTTTTCATATCTTCAAAAAGAATACAACACTCCCAGACATCTAGTGCCTACCTCAGAGTGGTATTATGAATATTAGTCATGTTAATGCCTCACAGGTACTTTGAAGATGAAAAGGACTAGTTAGTATCAAACCATGAAGTGGCAGCCAAGACTTCCATAACAATTAGAGCAAAACGGAAAGGAGGCACCGTAGAGAAACTTGGAAGCAATACAGCCATGTATTTGTTTCTGTGCAAACCTTTTAATAATGAAAGCCTGTGAACTCCTCTTCAGATGAAAGAGGCTCAACTGTGTCTTTAATTAGATCATCCTATTGGAGCACAATATAGTGATAAAGAAGATTTAATAAAGCATTTTGTCTTTTTATTACTTTGATTTGATGCAACATATCTGCTCATCCAAGCAAGATGTTTAACTTCAAAAGCAGTTCTGTCCACCCTCCCCCTGACCAATAAATAACTCCAAGGGGGAAAAAGAAAACAATATATTTGGAGCATCCCTAAGCTGCTGAGTGGTGAAAAGATTCATCATTTTTTTTCTACTGTGGACACAGGTCTTTTAATTAGTCCTTTACTTTTCTCTTACAGCTGATAGGATTGTAAGAGTTTAAATGTTACTAGTTATTGATTAAAACATATGGTAAAGTAATTTGGGGGGAAAATCTAATTACTCCACACCATAGTAAGTCTTCCATGTTTGACATGATCCTGGATAGGCCCATTAGACTGGGAATTTTAGGAATAAACAAAATTAAATCATAAAACTGTTGGCATAGAATTCTCCGCATCATGACAAACTTACTCTAAACATCTTTTTTGTATGTAGATCTGTAATTAGATTCAGGGCTTGATTTTAAGATTTTGGCCAAGCTAAGCCTGGAAACACAAAAATAGAATATTTAGAAGATTAAGGAATTGATTTTTGGAATTTGATTGCTTTTTTAAGGCATCTTAACAGTAATGTTAGCATAGATGATTGTATTAGCCAGAGAAAACTTCAGACAAACCCATCCAAATAAGCTGGTAGACATGGAGTGAGTAGACTGGATAAAGATGAGAGGGAAAAGATGGACAAACCAGAGGAAGGGAACTAAAAGATCATCAGCAAGGGCAGAGGCAGAATGAGCAACCCAGTCAGTTCATTGTCTTAACTACACTAGACTTAAAAGGCCAGACTTTTTTGTCCTTAACAACAATGTGGCTATATTAGTGAATCCACAGACTCTTGTGGAGGCTGGCTTAAATCTTCAAGTAAGCAAAGAGAGAAAAAAAGAAAGAAGTCTCTCAGATGAGCCTGCAGGCCACAGTTGTTAAGTAACATTACAAATTTTTTTTATTATACTTTAAGTTCTGGGGTACATGTGCAGAACATGCAGGTTTGTTACATAGGTATACACGTGCCATGATGGTTTGCTGCACCTATGAACCCGGACATTAGGCATTTGTCCTAGAGCTCTCCCTCCTCTAGTCCCCCACCCCCCACCACAGGCCCCAGTGTGTGATGTTCCCCTCCCTGTGTCCGTGTGTTCTCATTGTTCAACTCCCATGTTCTATGAGTGAGAACATGCGGTTTTTGGTTTTCTGTTCTTGTGACATAATATTTCTAAGTGATTTTCTAGAACCTATCTTTTTCATGACACAAACAGACTTAAAAAAAATAGTTATTCCCAACATTCCTTTTTCCACACGAAATCACTTGTTTCTATATTTCCCAATTTTGCATTCCTTACTATTACCCTCACAGCTTTGGAAACAAAGAGACCTCAATTCAAGCTCCTCCTTCATCATTATCTGAAGCTTCAGTTTTCCTATCGGTAAAATTGGAAATAATACAACTCCACTCATATCCTCTAAGCTTGGCCTTGTACCAACATCTTAATTCTCCTACTAGTTTTTCTGCAATTATATGTATTCAAGGTTGCTCTAATAAACTGCACATATCCAGGTTAAACTGCTTTGTATTATTCACAAATTTTACAAATGCAATTATCCATTTATTTAGGTTTTAACTGGTTATTAGGAAATACATAGACATATCTTTAAATTGTAAATCTATACAGAATAGAATACATCACATTGAAGGACGTGGCCTGAATAGTCCTGTTTCTTGCAAGTAGGAGGGGATGAGGTCTACAACCAAACCTACCTACTGACATTAGCTCCTAGGAGTCAAGCCTCTACTAAACTAATGGGAAGGGGTCCTGATTGTAGGCAGAGTGTGGCATCCAGCAGTAGGCTCCATGCACTGCCCCTTGCCCACCAGTGCCCTGGCGAGAGCAATCCCAGGCCTCCATGCAAGGAGGGCACCGAGATCAAGGCAAGTTACCTGAAAAGGGGCTTGGAAAATGGGATGTTTGTCAAGGTCTTTATGGTTACATGCAACAGAAACCAACTCAGTCCAGTCTAAGCAAACAGGAGAACTCTTTGGAAGGAACTGAGGTGTCTAATAGAACCCAGAGATCTTTCCAGAACCTGAGAAGCCACCAAGAACCCAGGCAGGGGCCGGGCACGGTGGCTCACACCTGTAATCTCGGCACTTTGGGAGGTAGAGGCAGGTGGAACCCCAGGTCAGGAGTTCAAGACCAGCCTGACCAACATGGTGAAATCCCATCTCTATTAAAACTATAAAAATTAGCCAGGCATGGTGGTGCACACCTGTAATCCCAGCTACTCAGAAGGCTGAGGCAGGAGAATCGCTTGAACCTGGGAGGCAGAGATTGCAGTGAACCGAGATCATACCACTGCATTCCAGCCTGGGCAACACAGGGAGACTCCATCTCAAAAATAAAATAAAATAAAAGAACCCAGGCAGCTTCTCTCAATCTCTCTCTCCCTCTTCTCTTCAACATCCCACCCCACACCCCACTTTTTTTTTCTTTTTTTTTTTTTTTTTTTTTTTTGAGACAGGGTCTTGCTCTGTTGCCCAGGCTTGAGTGTAGTAGCATGATCATGGCTCACTGCAGCCTCGACCTCCTGGGCTTAAGCAATCCTCCCACCTAAGCTTCACAAGTAGCTGGTACTATAGGCACGTGCCACCATGCCCAGCTAATTTTTACATTGTTTTTGCAGAGACAGGGTCTCACCATGTTGCCCAGGCCGATCTCAAATTCATGGGCTCAAGCAATCCTCCCACCTCAGCCTCCCAAAGTGCTGAGATTAGAGGCGTGAGCCACTGCACCCGGCTCTCTCCCCCTTTCTCTCCACTCCACCTTTTCCTGTGGTGAAACATGGCTGTCCAACAGCAATTCTCCTGTTTACAGCACTGAGTTATAGCCACTCACAGACACCAATTCTGCACATCAGTTCAAAATTGCCTGCAAGAGATTCTGAAGGCCCCTGCTTGGATCAAATGATACTAACATGTCTGCCAGAGTCCAAAGCCTGAGCTGAAGGTAAAGTCCTCAGAAAAAGTAATCATTGTGAAGATCCTCACTCTAAATGTTTCAACTAAAAGAAAGTATCAGAAACTGGAACAAATCAGCAGCCAAAACAAATCAGTGCCGAGCCTCAGCATCTGGGCATGTGGCAACAGAGCTACCCGTGCATCATCTGCCTCGAGTAAAGTTGAACTCTTAGGACTCAGCCTGAGAGATGGAAATCAAGTTCCCAGCCATGGAGACGGAAGGATACACAGAGCTTTGAAAATCTAACTGGCAGGCCCATGCCTAACACTTGGGGTATCCAGAGAAAGAATGCAAACAAAGACCCACATGCGCAATATCTAAATATTTAAAATTCTAGGCTGGGTGCCGTGGCTCATGCCTGTAATCTCAGCACTTTGGGAGGCCGAGGCAGGTGGATCACCTGAGGTCAGGAATGCAAGACTTGCCTGGCCAACATAGTGAAACCACATCTCTACTAAAAATACAAAAATTAGCCAGGCATGGTGGTGGCTGCCTGTAGTACCAGCCACACGGGAGGCTGAGGCAGGAAAATAACTTGAACCTGGCAGGCGGAGATTGCAGTGAGCCAAGATCGCACCACTACACTCCAGCCTGGGTGACAGAGTGAGACTCCATCTCAAAAAAATTAAAAAAATAAAAAAATTTAAATTAAAATTAAAAATTAAATTTTAAATCTAAATTACTAACATGTTAAATAAAATGTTTTAGCCTCTGACCTTGACAAGTATACCTTCATAACAACCTGGAAGGCCAGGTTCCAATTTAGAATTATCAGACTACTTGGAGCTTCACGTTGGAACATGGTGGCATGAGAGGGCTGGACCAAGAGCCATTCCCCTTCATCGCCACCCCTGGCATCTGAAAGGGGCCTCCCACAAGTATGTGGGGACCTGTCCCACACCTCCAAGCTTTGTCCACGGCCCTCTCAAATAGCCACCCTGTGGGCCCAGGTGATAAGAGGCACACACCCTGGAAATGGACTAAGTAGGGGGGAATTTCAGAGTCACTGGGACCCAAAGCATGGTCTAGAGCAGGGTTTTTCAATCTCTGGACTATTTGCATTTTACACTGAATAAGTCTTTCCTATTGAGAGGAAAGAAAGAGCTTTTCCTGTGCATTGTAGAATGTTTAGCAGCATCCCTGGCCTCTACCTTCTAGATGCTATAGAACCATCCAAAATTATAAAAACCAAGGCCGGGCAAGGTGGTTCATGCCAGTAATCCAAGGACTTCGGAAGGCTGGGGTGGGCGAATCACTTGAGGCCAGGAGTTCGAGACTAGCCTGGCCAACATGGTAAAACCCCACCTCTACTAAAAATCCAAAAAAAATTAGTCGGGTGTGGTGGTGCACACCTGTAGTCCCAGCTACTCAGGAGGCTGATACAGGAGAATCGTTTGAACCCAGGAGGCGGAGGTTGCAGTGAGCCAAGATCACGCCACTGCACTCCAGCCTGGGCAACAGAGTGTGACTCCATCTCAGAAAAAAAAAAAAAAATTACAAAGATCAAAACAGTCTCCTGACATTGCCAAATGTCTCCTGGGTGGTGGAAGGATCGCTGCAAACTTAGAACCACTGACCTAGAAAAGAAAAGTTTGTGCTGTGAGAAGGAGCAGAGCTGGGGGAGGGCTGGAGTTGTGGGGAAGGGGTGAAGCAGGGGGCTCTCTAAAGCACAGGGACCAGAACAGCAATAACTGTGCACCAGGCTCTATGTTTACTATCTTCCCAGAATTATTTTCTCTCATTCTCCTAACAACTTGGCAAGGTACATACTATTAACCCATCTTACAGATGAGGGAACTGAGGTTTACAGAAGTTAAGCAACTTGCTGAATTTTATACCTCTAGAAACTGGCAGAACCAGTCATCAAACTTAGATCTATCAGTGCCAACTCAGCCTGCTCTTAACTTACTATAAGCCCAACTAGAATCTCAGATCTTGAAGTGACCTTCATAGTAAAATGACACAACTTAATTCTCTGTCAGACATGGAGCAGATTCATCTATGCTAGTGAAATGGTATGTGACGATGAATATAACGAAGTGTTTTCTTCTGTTTAGAAAAATATCCAAGAGATGAAAAAAGGTTATTCCTGACTTTATTAGCAACACTAAAATATTTTTAATTATGTCTGAGTGGAAAAGATCTCCCCCAGTCTCTAATTCATTACTTAATATAATTTTAACTAAAACGAGAATCTGCTTTTTTGAAACCAGTGAAAACTTTGTATGTGCAATTAAGCAAAGACTAAAGTAAGACACGTATAAATTAAGGTAAATGCCTATGTTAGCAGGGCCATAGAATCACATAGCTACAGTATTTTAAGGGCAGGGAGTACATTTTCCTTATTTCTGATCTAGCATAGTATGTGATACATAAAAAGCCCTTACAAACTTTTGTTGAATGGATGAATGGCTTTGAATTTCTCTAAATAATTTTAGTTCAAGAAATACACACTCCTCCACCCATGGGAAGATTTTGGATAATTGCCTCAACTTTTTATTTAACTTTAGCTGTATAAAAATAATCTCTGAGAGAGGCTTGGAATGTGTCACATTTTAAAGTTTTAAAACAAATTTTGTGTTTGGTGCAGTGCAGTTCCCATGAAGCAAGGTTTTCAGCAAAACTAAATAAACATGTGGCATCAGAAAACTCAAATGCATTAATAAGTACATTTGCATGCACTGGGCCAAGGGTAATAGTACACAAGGGCAAAGGTTAAACAGTTGGAGGCCTTGGTTTAATAGCAGACCTGAACTGTTATTTAAATGTCACAAATGTCAGTGTTCGTCTTCAAATGGTATTACAGTAGGATTAGTGTCCTAAGCCTTGCTCCAATTTATGGAGAATCAGGGAGAATGATTCTCGTCAACTTGGTCCAAAGCAGGAGAAGATTGATTTTCCTTTACCACTCAGTCTGCTTTTATGAGTTTTCCAGACTCTACCTTCCCAGCCTGCATCATGAATGGAAACTGCCAGATCTGCATGCAGGCCATGTGTGAGCAGTGAATCTGAAAGAGTTATGGCTCATTGAGAAGCCAACAAAGAAAATGCTGCCACGCTCAGCCACCTTCCCCTGGCCAGGGCTCCCTGAAATTGTCAGAACCAGCAGTGGCTTAAGCCATGGAACAGGTGTAGGACAAGCCAACCCAATTCTTCCACCAATGTGCCAATGGCAGAGGCCAGCAGAATCAGGGAGGGGAAGCACATCTCATGTCTCCATCATCGTCATTTGTCTTTGCTCAACTAGGAAAAGGTACATGTTTCTGAGGTCAATCTTATTATTTTTTGTTTTTATTGGTTATTTTGTTATTATTAGCAATAAAAATGTGAGCACATATGACGTGCCGAGTGCAATACACACAGCATCTTATTGCACTAAGGCTCACAGAGCTATGTGAGGTAGCTATTTCTATGCCTACTTTAAACAATAAAGATGGCCAGGTGTGGTGGCTTACATCTGTAATCCCAGCACTTTGGGAGGTCAAGGCAGGAAGATTGCTTGTGCCCAGGAGTTTGAAACCACTCTGGGCAACATAGCGAGACTCCTGTATGAACAAAAAATAAAAATAGAAACAAATTAGCCAAGCATGATGGTGTGTGCCTGTAGTCTCAGCAGGCTGAGGCGGGAAAATCTCATGAGCCCAAGACATGGAGGCTGCAGTTAGCCATAATCATGCCGCCTCCAGCCTGGGTGACATAGCAAGACCTGTCTCTAAAAAAATAAAATAAACAATAAAGATAAGACTAAAGGTCACACAACTTGGCAAGGATTCCCAGATTTCAAGCACCAGCCTCTTCATAATTATGTAAATGCAGTGACTCGAAGAGAAGGAAGAGGCAAAAATATCTAAAGGCCCCAGAGCTTCATGCCTTAAAGTACTCCCCACCATGGACAGAGATAGGGTGATGTAGTTCAAGGGGCTGCAGCATTTGAGGTCTCAGCCTTCATTAGGACACCCCAAACGACAGGGGAGTGCCTTTCAAGATGTTGAACAACCTCCAAATGAGAACCGTGTCTATCCTTGACATAGCCCTTTCCTCTTCAGAGCTTTGGGCATATCATGTAAGTGATTTCCAAATTGAAGGTAGAGCTTTTCCGACCACAAAGAGAGCACAAAGGATGTCACAGCAGGTCGTGGAGACCTTACTGTGAGCGTCTTGAGCTCTGAGGGGAATGGTAGCCCAGGTGAGCAAAGAGAATCAGCTGCTTCTCCCCTCCAGTCTTCTCCACCGTCCAGGCCTTTGAGATTTACTGTAACGTTAGAAAGGAAATTAACTGCATGATGTGCTGGGGGATGTGAGTGTGTGGGTGGCGTGAGGAGGCTCCCAGAGAGTCCACAATAAAAATATTTGAGAAAATAGCTCCTGCACAGTAAGGAATCAGAAATGCATTTAGATCTCCAGAAATAAAACACTCAGGACAGCCAGGCTCCTCTCCAGTAAGCTTTTTTTTTTTTGAGACTGAGTCTTGCTCTGTCACCCAGGCTGGAGTGCAATGGTGCGATCTCGGCTCACTGCAAGCTCTGCTTCCCGGGTTCAAGCGATTCTCCTGCCTCCACCTCCTGAATAGCTGTGATTACAGGTGCGTACCACCATGCCCAGCTAATTTTTGTATTTTTAGTACAGACGGGTTTCACCATGTTGGTCAGGCTTGTCTCAAACTCCTGACCTTGTGATCCACCCACCTCGGCCTCCCAAAGTTCTGGGATTACAGGCATGAGCCACGGTGCCTGGCTTTCAGTAAGCTTTTTTTAAGTGTGCTGTCTATTTTTCTTTTCTTCATTTCAGTTTGATCAGATGACACTAATAAACAATCATATAAATACATGTTGTGGGGCCATATTGACAATTAGTGAGATTAATGCAAAAATATGGTAAGATTGATGCCGGCTAGGTGCGGTGGCTCATGCCTGTAATCCCAGCACTTTGGAGGTCAAGGAAGGTGGATCACTTGAGGCCAGGAGTTCAAGAACAGCCTGGTCAACATGGCAAAATCCTGTCTGTACTAAAAATACAAACATTAGTAGGGTGCAGTGGTGGGCGCCTGTAATACCAGCTACTCAGGAGGCTGAGACTCGAGAATCAGTTGAGCCCAGGAGGTGGAGGTTGCAGTGAGCCAAGATCATGCCACTGCACTCCAGCCTGGGTAACAGAGAAAAGCTACCCTGTCTCAAAATAAATAAAATAAAATAAAAGCCACACTGAAAAAAAATGTTTAACCAATAATCACTGTCCTTCATATTCTGCAAACAAAAAATGCAGTTAATGCCTACTAGGTGCCAGGCATTAGTGGGCACTTCACGTAATGAATTTTTTCCTTCACAACAGCCTTGTGAGGTAGATGATATTATTCACTTCTTTTACAGAAGAAATGATTGCGTCTCAGAAAAGCTGCATGACTTTTCCAAAGTCCCCTAGAAATAAAACTCTGAACTGAGGTCTTTGATTCTATAACTCTTGCTTTTTTCATGTCAGCATTTTGACAGTTCAGCAAAGCAAACAGTCCACATGGGCAGTTACAAAGAAGAGGCTAATGAAAAGGTCGTTATTAAATACAGATTTTATTCTTACAAACCTTTGCCTAGGTGAGTTTAGGTTGCTTACATTAGTAGTGTCCAGGGCCTACACACTTTAAGTTGAAACTACATAGACCAAGTAAAGATTTATCATCATTTTTTAAAATTATTATTGAATTGGTATCAAGATCAACCATCATGTAATTCTATCCAGCTTCAAGTTACCTGATAATTAGATTTTATTCACTGTGGTCATTTCTGCCATTAAAGTCTCTTATTTTCAATATTCATCCATACACACACACACACACACACACACACACACACACACACACACACACAAATAAATTGGATTTAAGCAAGAATAAGGAGAGATAGCAGAAATCAAAGCAACTCTTCTTTTGTATCTTTAACGTTAATTAGTCCATACTTTATTTTGGGTTTGGAAAATTGTCTTCCACATTTAAACAAAGTTTCCAACTCTAAAAATTTCCACAAAAAAAGATTGAATAACAACCATATTACCTATAGCTCCCAGAAATGATTTGGGGCCAAAAAACAAGTTTTTAAAAAAATCATTTGATCGGGATTTATTTATTTATTTATTTATTTATTTATTTATTTATTTATTTTTTGAGATGCAGTCTTGCTCTGTCACCCAGGCTGGAGTGCAGTGGTGTGATCTCGGCTCACTGCAACCTCCCCCTCCCAGGTTCACAGGATTCTCCTGCCTCAGCCTCCCAAGTAGCTGGAATTACAGGTGCCCATCACCACGCCTAGCTAATTTTTTGTATTTTTAGTAGAGACGGGGTTTCACCATGTTGACCAGGCTGGTCTTGAACTCCTGACCTCATGATCCACCCGCCTTGGCCTCCCAAAGTGCTAGGATTACAGGCGTGAGCCACCGTGCCCGACTTGATCTGGATTTTTATGTTAGATATGGACATTAGAAAATAACCTACTGTGTATTATCATATCAATTGATTTTCAGAAAACACAACATAGAAAAATCTCTTTAAACTGTAGTTTAAATGTATATCATAAGTGACCAGATTTTATTCTGATGTCTATACCAGAAAATGTTACACTCTAGTCATTTTTTCTCTTTTGCAATCATACTAAACATTTGCATCCTTACTAAAATGTTTGAGAATCAGTTGGTCCTAAAATGGGAGCTGATGGGACAGAGTAGGTGCTTGACTGATCAGAAGTAGAAGTAAAGGAACAGGGCAGTCTCCTTTGAGGGCAAAAGAGGTCCCGGGGAAGTGTTGGTAGGAGAAACAGAGTCCAGGGAAACAAATGTTCTTGGGCTATGAGAAAAAGGCTTTTCAGTTTGTAACAAAATCCAATTCAACTTACAAATTAACCTTTTCTTAGTTCACTAATAATCTGAAAATAATGTCTACATTAAGCTAAAAGTAAAACCATTCAATTAAGGAATTAAAATATCAATATGAACTAAGAACTTTCTGACCGTAAATGTATAATAGCTCTTTTGTTAATTTGTAAAATAAGTCCAGGAAATATTTTGATAGATTAATACTCCAATGAGTAGCAAGTTACATTTTTCCAGCACAGTAATACAGTCTGTTTTATTGAGCACCAAACAGAAAGTTGCAAAAATACCCACTGGATAACAATCTCTACACTGTTAAATTTTAGCAGGTGGAATTTCAGCTTGCCAAAGACTCGAAATTAGGAAACTGCTCTTCCAGCCATCTCCAGACTGGTAACCCTTTATTTGGTGAACTGAAAACTGTAGGAAGATTGTCCTTAAGTATGCGATTAGATCTTGAACCAATCTTTTGTCTTCTACTACATTCCAAAGAAGTCTTTATGCCAGGAAAATAACTCAATGGTACATTATAAAATGGATAAAGGAGGAATGATGGAACATCAGTAAATGCTGAACATGAGATCTCTGAAGCTGAATCTTGCTTCTGGAAGTTCATCCAGTTTACCCAAAAGGCAGTAATAAGAATTACTGGATACATCAAAGTGAGAGGAGACCCCTTTATAGGAGAGAATAAAATAAAATAATTAAGCTACATATGGAAATTCACTTCACTATTGTTAGTTTCTTCTACTAACGTGTCTTAACATGTTTTAAATTTAATATTATTTGCCATTAAACAATATAAAGAGTTTTATCCTGCCTGGAAAGAAAAATAGTCACAAGCATTATATTAATTCCATGAGCTAGGAAGACATGAGTTGTAAAACATTTAATATAGGACCGCAGTGGTTATTCGCAACTGAATAATGAATTGCATGTCACACAATGTATGATAGTTATCTGGGCTGCTTAAGTTACAGCTAAGGAATTATTGGTCTCCCTTATCTGAAAGACCAAATGTAATATGAGATCAAAGAAAGTAATAATTGTGCAGGAAACAACATCTAAAAAAAAATTCCTCTGAGGATGAAAAACTGGTTTATAAAGTTCAAGATTATCATTTTAGGTTACTCAAGTTGGATCAAACATTTTAAGCGATATTTTGAATAGACTATGTGCAGCAGAAATAAACACTAAAAAATTACCAAACTGCCAAACCAGAGAGTCCTTGTGGGGATGGAACAAAACAATACGTGAAGTTATTTTTAGCCATTTACAAGGCATGAGAAAAGTCCATATAATAAAGACAACATGATTATGTGTCTTGGTTTCATTGAAAAGAGAAGGCCTTCAAAGTCTACTCCAGAGCCCCTTAGACCAAATCGAATCTCTCTAAGCAAAGGAGGAGACAATAGGAGATTTCTGGTCCCTGCCAACTGATGACACCTGTGTTTTCTTAATTGGCAGCCCCTGGTGACTCAAAGTGGGTACATGAAGCATTTGAAGAAGATTGATGGGTGGTTCAAACCAACAGTTAGTCATTGAATAAGGTACCAACCTAGATTATTTTACTCCCTTACCAAAGCACGCCAACAAAAAAAACTTTAGGAATTCATTAACAACTGATTACAAGACATAATTTACTACCATCCTTAAAGACCTACAGAGACAGAAGACACCACATGACTTCCCCATCTTGCATACGCTTCCCTAGCAAAATTCTTCTCTCAAAACGTCTCCATACAAAACTCAATTGAGATTAAGTGAAAATTTTTCATTCAACACTCTATACAATATTAACTATCTAAACATTTAAAACTGGGTATTTGCAAAGAAGGGGAAGAAAGATTAATAATAGTTATCTCTGAGTGAGATTAAGAGTGATTTTTAGCTGCTTTTTTATCTTTGCTTTTTTTTTTTTTTTTTTTTTTTTTTTTTTTTTTTTTTTGAGACAGAGTCTTGCTCTGTCACCCAGGCTGGAGTGCAGTGGTGCGATCTCAGCTCACTGTAACATCCGCCTCCCAGGTTCAAGCAATTCTCCTCCCTCAGCCTCCTGAGTAGCTGGGACTACAGGCACATGCCACCACACCTGGCTAATTGTTTTTGTATTTTTAGTAGAAACGAGGTTTCACCGTGTTAGCCAGAATGGTCTCGATATCCTGACCTCGTGATCCACCTCCTCGGCCTCCCAAAGTGCTGGGATTACAGGCAAGTCACCGCACCTGGCCTATCTTTTCTTTATTTTCCCAGATGAATACAATAAGCACATATTACCTTTATAAAATCAGAAAACAAAAGTTTTAAGAACAATCCACAATAAGGACTTCAAGTGGAGGTAATAGATGATTTTTCATTCCCCCTTTTACTTACGTCTATGTCTCCCTTTGCAAACACAATCATGTTTCTAATACTTTCCACTTCTCTCTGTTGACTCTTTGAAATGTTCTATGAGCACTTGGGTCTCATTTGTTATGCCTACGAATGGGAAAAAAAATCTCCGGAGATACTGTCACACAGTACTAGGTTAAGACTTTAGCAAGCCAAGTGAGGATATGATTTCCCAGCTATGCCTACAGGATAACAATCGCCATTAATTTTCTCCTGATTTAAAGATATGGTTTTTTGTGACTATTTACCTTACTGTGGTCTAATAATGCAACTGTAATATTAATTAATTCTATACAATCACCATTCTACAGAAAAATAGTCCTGAAACAAAACCACACTCTTTTCACATTTTAAAATTCTAGGGACAATATAGCTGATTGTGGTGAATAAATAAACACATATAATTAATACAGAAAGCAAGAATACAAAACCAACTCTGGATAAGAAGTTTGTTTCATATCAACCACGGTTAAATTTGTATGATCTTAACGTTGTATTTTACCTTCTGTGTTACACACTCTAAGTCAAGCCTGTCCTCTCCCTGAAGCTCTCCCCAGCCACTCACCCACACAGATCTCCCTATATTTCCATAGCCCTGTCTGGGGTTTGCGTACCCTGTCCATTTGGACTACCTTGTACCAGTGACAGCCAGATATACAAGTGACACACATTTGGGAAAACAGGATAGATTATATAGAAAAATAGATATAGAGATACATAATCTACCACTATCCTGTTTTTCCCAGTGGATTCCTTATGCCATTTTACAGGCCCTCTCCCACTCCACAACAACCTCTCTGTTGATCTCAGTGTCTGGCACCATGTACAGCAAATATCTCTTGCTTGGTTGATTTGAAAGACAATGCGTGACCTTATTTTCTCAATCTACCAACCCAGCATCCTTACCTGGGTCCAGCCATAGCCCTGATGTCATAACTGGGAGACAATGTGTTGGAATCAAGAGTTCCCCAGGCTGGAAGCCAGGACATCCAAACACCAGGTTCCAGTTCTGCTAATTCCTACTAGTGTGCCCTTGGACAAGGTGTTTCACCTTCTTGGCTGCCATTTCCCCATTTGTAAATCAAAGTTCGAGACCAGGTAAACGTTAAGGTCTACTCCAGCTCTTAAGTGCTATAATTCCACATGTTTGGAACCCTGTTTAGAGCTTCCCTGTCCAATATGGTAGCTACTAGCTTTAAAGGGGCCATTTAAATTCAAATTAAAATTCACTGAAATTAAACAAAATTAAAATTCAGTTTTCAGTTGCATTAGCCCCATTTCAAGTTCTCAATAGCTGCATGTGACTAGTGGCTACTGTTTTTGGACAACAGATATGGAACATTTTTATCATGGCCAAAAGTATAATTGGACAGGTCTGGAGTAGAGTGATATATTAAATATCATGTTTGTCCTTCTAGTGGTGTGCCAACAGATCTAACTAATTTTAATTAAGTATATTATTCTCATTTCATTGTCAGTTTCAATACTCATAATTCATATATTACAAATGCAACATTTAAAATTTATTTTAAATGGCAGTCACTTGGAAATGCTCCTTTGACTTGGAAAAATATATCTACAAGAATCATGACTAGAGTGGCAAGCTGAAAAACAGGAGCCTAAGATCTACCATTCCCATCCAGATTCCCACGTTCAGCCAGGCTGAACTCTGTTTTCCCACCCCTCACACTTGGCAGTTTTCTGTAAGCATGTCTTTGTTCACTTTCTTCCATTAGACCATTTCTCTTTCCTCCCATGTCCCTCCCCAGGTCCAAATTCATCAAGATCCTTTCCACAGTTATGCTGCGGCAAAGCTGGGAAGAAATGGGTCCAAATGCAGCCATGGTAGCTTAGCAATAGGGATCAGGATGGGTAGTTTAAACAAGTTGCATGAAAGAAATGCCCAGGCAGTCAGGTAGCATGCGACCTTGCCTCAGTTTGCATTATCAGATATGAGAAAGCTACATGGTGAAATTTGCCAAGTCTGGGACTGCCTGAGAAGGTAGTAGCTCAGTTCACCAAAATACATCAAAAAATAAAATGAGGGGACAAAGTAAGTCATGAAAGAAGGCTTCTTTGGGTCATTAGCAACTGCTGAGGCAGTCTGCCCCTCATGTGCTTCTGGAGAAATGCCAAAATTCTCTGCCCAGAAGCCCACCCAACCCTAGTAGACAACACAGAACCAGACTATGTGAGCATGTGAAGTGTCAACCCCAGCACCAGGGAAAGGTGAACAGCTGGCAGGGGCAGGACTCCCTTCCTCAGTCCTGACTGAAAGTTTCCAGTCACAAACTCACAGTCAAAGTATCCTTTGTATGAATCACTGCAGTGTAAGAAAATCTATCCCCCTGTGTTGTTGTTACTCCAGTTGTCTGGTACTCCAGGACAGATGTCACCATCCATTATCTATTGAAAGTCATGTCTTCCCCCTTAGACCTGCCATAACACTTTATATCATTCTTGAGATACTTACAATGCACCCCTACTGTTTCCTGTCCATTTCGTAATTCCTCTACAAGACTGTGAGTTATAACTGGTACTTTGTACTTCTATATACCAGCATTTTAGCACAATGAGTAGCTTACTAGGAGATGAATAAATACGGAATCTGACAATAAGTGGATGACTCAGTGAAGTGAATGAATGGATTTATGAATGAACACTCTATAGCTAATCTGATTGTAACAGCCTCAAAATAATCCAGGTCTTACAGTGTCTCACCTTTACCCAGTCTTTCATACATGACTTATTTAAATCCTCTTTCTTCAAAGAGACGTGTCAGTTGGTCACATCAGAGTAAACGTCCAGAAACAATGTTACCTGCAAGGGTGTGTTGCTGATGTGTACAGTAGGTTGAACACTACTAAGGAATGCTATTCTGAATTGAATTGTACCTTTTCTACTTAGTTCTTCTTCATTTAAAATAGTTATGATAATTCTTTTCAATTTTTAAAAATTATTATGAGTACATGATAGCAGTATACATTTATGGGGTACATGTGATGTTTTCATAAAGGCACACGATGTGTAATGATCAAATCAGGATAATTAGAGTGTTCATTGCCTCAAGCATTTATCATTTCTTTGTGCCACAAACATTCCAATTCCACTCTTTTCATTATTTTAAAATATACAATAAGTTATTGTTAACTATAGTCACCATGTTGTGCTACAGAACATTAGATCTTATTCCTTCTAACTGTGTTTTTGTATCCACTGACCATTCCTACTTTATTCCCTCCTCCCACTACCCTTCCCAGTCTCTGGTAACGATCATGCTACTCTCCCCATAAGTTCAATTGTTTTAATTTTTAGCTCCCACATATGAGTGAAAACATGTGAAATTTGTCGTTCTGTACCTGGCTTATTTCACCTAACATAATGTCCTCCAGTTTTATCCATGTTGTTGCAAATGACAGAATTTCTGTATTCTTTTTTTTCTTTTCTTTTAGAGACAGGGTCTCACTGTGTTGCCCAGGCTGGAGTGCAGTGGTGAGATTAGGGCTCACTGCAGCCTCGACCTCCCTGGGCTGAAGCAATCCTCCCACCTCAGCTTCCCTGGTTGCTGCGACTACAGGTGCATGCTATCATGCCCAACCAATATTTTATTCTTTTTTATGACTGAATAATATTCTACCGTGTATATGTACCATATTTTCCTTACCCACTCATCTGTTGATGGACAGTCCGGTTGCTTGCATATCTTGGCTATTGTGAATAGTGTTGCAATAAACATGAGAGTGCAGATATCTCTTCAGTATACTGATTTCTTTTTTCTTGGATATATACCCAGCAGTGGGATTACTAGATTGTATGGTAGTTCTATAGTTTTTTGAGGAATCTCTACTGTTCTCCATTATGGCTGTACTAACTTACATTGCCACCAACAGTGTATGAAGGTTCCCCTTTCTCCACATTCTCACCGGCATTCATGATTACCTCTTTTTTGGATAAAAGTCATTTTAACTGGGGTAAGATGAATTCTCACTGCAGTTTTGATTTTATAATTTTTGATATCATACTTAATTGGATTCAAATAAAAGTATCCAGACATGGTAAATTTACTTCCACATATATAAGATAATACATGTATAAAGTTATTCATTATGACATTGTCTTTAAAATAAAAGATTAGAAACTCAGTGACAATCAATGGGGCTACAGAAATAAGTTATGATATAGACATTCAATGGAATGATATGTAAATGTTTAAAGAAAGAAGAATGCTTTCTACCTAATGCATTCCAAAGTAATTCATTACATTGTTGTCTGTAATACAAAATACTAGAAACTATTTGAAGGTCCATCAATGGGGATAGACAAAGTGTGGTACATCAGTAGAATGATATACAATTATGAAAATGAGGCTACTCTGCATATATAGAAAGATTTACGAAACATATTGTTAAGTAGAAAAAGCAAGCTCAATAACTTTGTTTTGAGAAAGTCTTGCTCTGTCACCCAGACTGCAGTGCAATGGTGCAAACATGGCTCACTGTATGCAGCCTCAACTTCCTATGCTCAAGTGATCCTCCTGCCTCAGCCTCCTGAGTTATCTGAGACTACAGGCACACGCCATTATGCTTGGCTAATTTTTTATTTTTTTTATAAAGACAGGGTCTCCCTATGCTACCCAGGCTGGTCTCAATCTTCTGGGCTCAAGTAATTCTCCCACTTCAGCATCCCAAAGTGCTAGGTTTACAGCCATGAGCCATCTCATCCTGCCAGAAACAAAATTGATAGTGTGTTAATTTTTGTATGAAAAAAGGAGACAGTTTAAGATATATTGGCATAAAGAAACTCTGAAAGAGTACACAAGAAACTAATAAAAATGGCTATACAAGGGCAGTAGAATTGGGTTCATGAGGGATGTGGGGTGAGCAAAACTTTTCATAATATACCATTTTATATTTCTGTTTTTACCCTTGCAAGTGCACTACTTAGGCAAAATATTTAATAGACATTTCCACTATCATGCTACATTCATTTAATGAATGAATTTTAAAAGAATCCTTAATATATCATTCTTCATCACTCTCTCATCAAGTTTCCTTTCTGTTCTCTGCCCCACGACCCCGTTCTATATCAAATGCCTTTTTTAACACTCACTACGACCCAGGTGAGGGAAACAGCTGGGGCAGAGCACTTTGGAAAGGATTGGTTTTGATCCCATTTGAAGCCTGACAAGACCTAATGCTAAATTTAAAAAAAAAAATAGTTTGGGGAATGTGTTTGCCTAAAAATGAAAGGTGGGATGTGTAGGCTGGGTAATATCTGAAAATTTCAATAATACAGAATTGTGTTGTACCTGCTTCGTACTAACTTTTAATGGTCTCATTATCAATGAGTTTAATAATAATGTTTTCATTCTTGAATGAAGGCAATGATTCTCACTCCCTCTCTGAAGAACTCATGAACTTTTTATTTCATTAGCCAAAACAGATTTTAATAGGGGAAGGTAACTGAATAGCCATATTGAACTTTCTTTTTTAATATCACACCAACTTCTTAAATATTGAAGTCATTGATCTATATTTGGAAACCTGTAATCATCTAAGGTCTTGTACAACCTTCCATTTATTAGAAATAAATTCACACAAAAAAGCAACAATGTTTAAATTTGGTGTTTAAAAGACCCTCTCAGCAAGAGGTAATAAAATGTCAGTCCCATTTAAATGAGACATTATTGACCCCCATTAGTAGGACACGTGCTTGACTTGACTTTTTCTAAGGGTGGTGATGGATTTGCTCTTGTCCATCCACACACTCCTGCCCTGTCCTCTCATGACCTGGGGCAGACATGTGCTGGACAGCTGGCTGGACCAGGTCTGTGGCCTCTGAACAAAGCAAACCTTGCTGGCCCACACAAAGACTGAATCTGTGACCTTGTTCTCATTAGCTCAATGCCCTAATCACTTGAGCTAAACAGCTACAAAAAATATATAGATTGAGCTTTGTGTAGATACATGTCTGTGTGTGGGCGTCAAAGCCAGGAATAAAATAATATATAACAACAAGCTCGAAGCTGGTGCTTGGGCATTAAAGGAGGTCCTCCTATAAGTTATGTATCTTGTATGCCATGCCCCAGTGGCATTTTCCAAGCTGAGAGCCAAAATATAATCACCTTAAAATAATTTTATTTCAGTTCTAATATAATATGATTCTAACTCCAGAAAGAAATCGATCCTTGAAATTAGTAGTTAGGCACGTGTACAAGGAGATCCTAGGAAGCAATAGATTCCACAGCTTATATGATCTGGGTTCTCCTGAACCTTGGACTGAACAAGGAAGTAGAGATTAAGACTAGAGCTAGAGGGGAAAACAAGAGGCAAAATTTTGTCACTAGAAGATACTTTGTCACTAGACGTTGTTTATCCACGCAAAGTTTCATGAAAGAAATACCTATGCTCCATCAGTTAATCTAGAACTGTTGGTGAGTATCCAGTGTGCTGTGTGCCTCAGAACCTCTTGCTATAGAGATCTACTAACAGGAAGAGGACCTCCTCTCGTGAAATTCATGATCATGGAGAAAGTCACTGAAGACCAGATTCCCAGGATTCTACTTATCTCTGAATAGACAGCTATTCCAGTACAACTAATAAGGGTCACCAAGACTGTGGGCCCAATGCAAGACTCACCAAATGTGGAATATCTCAAATTAGATGAGAAATTTAAACACAAGTGCAATATGAGCAATTTCAATGTCATTGCTTTATTTCAGGAGATGAGATGAAGTTCAGCCCAGAAGCTTCTCCTCCTCACTCATTGGAATGGACCCTCTGTCAGGAATGACCTACAAGAGAATCTGGGACACATCTCCAGGCACAACATTAACCATCAACTACTGGGAGATGGTAACTGAACGCATATCTTGGGTCACAAGAATCATATTCCATGTTAACTATCCAAAAATGCTACTTTGAAGCTCCTCCACTTTTGAGAGATATAATTCTCCTTGGCATAAAGTTCCAACTCCTTAATCTGACATTCAAGAGAAATTCAAGGCTAAGTTTTCTTTGTCTTTGCATATCCATGCCAAGCAGATGGTTTCCCACATGAAAGAGCTTCCCACATAAAGAGCTCAATAAAGTATTAAATGAAGAAACAAGTGAATGGCTGAAGCTAATCCTACTTTATCTTTCTATGTGATCTCACTCTACTTCCCTTAATCTTTCCCTCCACTCATAATAGTCTTCTCTTTGTCCCATGAACATGGCTGGCTGTTCCTTCCTCCAGGCTTGTTTAGGATGTTCTCTCCAACTAAGGGGATTACCTTTTATTAAGTGTTTATAACACTTTATATATATTATCTCAATTAATCCTAAAAATTTAACAAAATAGTCACTATAATATCCATTTTATAGAAGATGTCCATAAAAGCTAAGTAACTTCCCAAGATTACACAGCTAGAAAACAAGAGAACCAAGATTTGAACACAGATCTATCTGGTTCCAAAACTCTTCTCCCTTTCAGGGAATGATTCTTTCTTCATATCTCCAAATTCTGCATTTTCAAAATTGCTTTCTTTTATGGCTTAATGCAAGCTTCAAGGAGAGGAACTCTTCCTGCCCATTCTATCCCATAGTGATCTCTCATTCTTTTAACTTAGCATTGTAAACTCAGTGTCTCAGATAACAGTCATGGACTGCCTCAACATTCCATCTTTTATTCTTTTTAATTTTTCACTAATCTATTCCTTCTCAGACTAACTAGATCAAAAGCTCATGAAGGGCAGATTCTACACATTGCACATCACTATATCTCTTCACAAGCATGGAATAGACTTGTGCATGTGGTAGGCAGTCAACAAATATATCTTGACTGATTAATGTTGACACCTCCATCTTTCCACCAAAATCTGTGTACCAATTCCTATTATTATAAGGACACATCCCTTGAAGCGTTTACTTCCTAAGGTTATTGTAATAAAGGAAGAAAACTGGAAGGTTCCAAAGATTAACTATGTTTTTAAAAATATTTCAAAGTTTTTCATTATTAAACTTCTGGGGCATCTCTACTTCTGAGAAGTCTAACACACTAGTGTTAGTGAGATCATCTTGTTAAGATTTTCCTTGTTTCCTTCGAGTACCCTCATTTTCAAAGGTTAATTACCTGGTTGTAAAAGTGCATTCCAGAATGAAATTTAACCTATGAGTTCTCCATCTTGAGCTGAATATTCTTAGCAGTTTTTTTTTTAAAGTAGAAAGCCATCTGTTTAACCAATTTAAATACATACTTATAGAAGAATAAAAAAATAGGAATACAGAGAGAGGTTCATGGATTTTAAGTACTTGTGAGTATTTGTAAAACACATTATGACTTTGATGCTTGGAAAAAATATGAAGTGATACTTTCTGCTATAAATCAGCACTGGCAAATAAAGAGGGACTAGAAGTTGGGATATCTTAAAGACAAAATTATCATCCAAAATGTTGATAATTTGTGGGCCATAGAAAAGAAAGATTTATTATTTTTCAATGGTTCAATTTCTTAGGAAGATAAAAAAAATCACTCGAGAAAACATCAAACGGAATGTGGTTCTTATTAATATCACATAACCTTTCTCACAAAACTTTTCCCTTCCCCAGCCTAGCTCCCATTAGAACCAAACTAAACACGTTGACAGCTCCAAGTTAGGAAGGCGTTAGGCCAATAGTCTATCCTTTGGATAAACTGAATCATTCATTCAATATCACTTTACTAGTTTTCTTGACGAACCAAATACATGGCGACAGACACTATTCTGCAGGGTTTAATCACACACAAGTGGCAAAAACCACAGAACACAGCGCCTAATCAGCCAGGCTTTCAACCATGGTCTTACTCTGTGCACATATGTCACTCCCATTATCATTAGTATCAATAAAACCCTGACATTTTACACACTCAGGAGAGGCTGGATCTCAATGTTTATGGTTTGATATGTTCTCATAAAAAGTATATCGCCTCATTACCAAATAAGTTTATACGAATCGGTATGTTTTTTTTTTTTTTTTTTTTTTTTTTTTTTTTTTTTTTTTTTTTTTTGCAAAGTGAAAGCAAGTTTATTAGGAAAGTAAAGGAATAAAAGAATCCGAATCGGTATGTTTTAAATTGAATAAGCTCCTCCAGAGTAGAATAAATCATGGATTTTTTTCATGAAAAATTTTTGGATTATTTCTTTTCTATTCTAAATACTCATATGAAGCTAAAATTAGCATTTCATATTTAGAATTTTTAAGACAACCAATGAATTCTACGATTTCACGTTTATTTTCAGTCTCAATAAACATTTATTAAAGAATGTGTGAATAAATTCAATCACCCAAACCTGGGAATGCAACCCACAATCATAAAGTGGTGTTCCCTAGAGGAGATCCCAGATGAAATTCAAAATAAATGTTTNTCATGAAAATTTTGGATTATTTCTTTTCTATTCTAAATACTCATATGAAGCTAAAATTAGCATTTCATATTTAGAATTTTAAGACAACCAATGAATTCTACGATTTCACGTTTATTTTCAGTCTCAATAAACATTTATTAAAGAATGTGTGAATAAATTCAATCACCCAAACCTGGGAATGCAACCCACAATCATAAAGTGGTGTTCCCTAGAGGAGATCCCAGATGAAATTCAAAATAAATGTTTCAAAAATTAAGCTCACATATGCCTCATATAGTTGACTCCACTTAGCTCTGAGTTTGAATCCCAGGAAGAAATAGTCTTAAGATCCGGACAGAATTGCTTAAGCAGGGGTGAAAGATAATAGATGTCACTATATCTTTAGAATAAATAGCTTAAACTGGGCGTGGTGGCTCAGACTGTAATCTCAGCACTTTGGGAGGCAGAAACATGGATCACTTGCGCTCAGGAGCTCAAGACCAGCCTGGGCAACATGGTGAAACCCCATCTCTGCAAAAAATACAAAAATTAGCCTGGCGTGGTGGCTCACACCTGTGGTCCCAGCTACTCAGTTGGTTGAGGCAGGAGGATTACTTCAGCCTGGGAGGCAAAGGTTGCAGTGAGCTGAGATTACAGCACTGCCCCCCATCTGGGTGCTAAAGATTAAGCAAGATCCTGTCTCAAAAAAAAAAAAAAAAAAGTAGCTTGAACACTCCTTTGTATGAAAGAGGAGAGCCACCGAGGCCATCTCCTAAATCCCCAGGCCATCCCCGAGTTGGTGAACCCAGAGTCGTATGGCTGTACATCAAAACAAAACAAAACTGAGTTAACACCAACACTGCATTCTAAGATTATCCCATCCCCAACTCCCACCCCTGCTGCCACTGCCACTGTGTGTAGTCACATGTATTATTACTGCCACAATCATATCCAGGTGCAAACCTGCTCATGTAGCCTATAACCTGAGACACTCAGCTGAGAACAGTGAAGGAGCCTGACATTGAGGGTGTGACCTTCCTACCCACTCCACTGGGGAGCAGAAGGAGGAAGACAATCAAGGCTGTGTGAGACCCAGGCTCCCTATTTTTATTACGGTGCTTAATCAAAACCAACATACCATGTAAACATTGGCATATATCATTTCACAACATCAAGTTTTTTATACAGTTAAACCATTAGCTTTTTGCCCAACAAGTTATAAGCTCAAAGAAGGCAGAAACATCTACCTGGCTTTGCTAAAGTATTGCCTGCGTAAAGCCTAATGCCTTTCATATATTAGATGCTCAATAAATGTGTGATGAATGATAATAAATCAGAGAGCACACTAAAGAGCCAATCTCCATAGGTTTCATTCCTGTCTATGTGACAGTGTGATCCTAGTCACTTCTTTGTGCTTCACTCAGTCCCTTGTCTACAAAACAGGCATAACAATGGTATCTTAGTGGGTAATGGTGAAAAATCAGTAAGTTAATATGAGAAATGCAGTTAGAACAGGAGCTGACACATACTATGTGCCATTATTATTAATTATTATTATCATCATCATCACAACCTCTAATTACTGGTGTAGGGTGGACCTTGATCAACTTCCAGAATATCATGCATTCCTACAGGTGTTCATCATCCTATGCAAGCATTTATCTGTATAATAAATCATCCTCCTTTTGTGAATGAAAAGACAGAGAGCACTACTTAATAAAATGAATTATTCCAAGGCCTGATGTTCTGCAATGTTTGAAAAGATCCTCCTGAGTAAGGAGCTTATCACCACACTTGCCCTTTAGTATTTTTTTTTAAAAAGTTGTATCTGAATTACTACCCAAGGTCCATTGCTATTAAACATGAAAAATAACTTCCACACACATACATAATTTGCACAAAATCCCATCGGTGCGATTTTGACAGGTACGAGGAGACTCCCGATACTGCTAATTGTTCACTGGGCTTAACCTCAGATGATGATTCAGCTAAATGCTATATTGAATTTCATCATTTCCATTTCCCCTATTCCTGCAGTGACTCTCTGAGGGGTTTACGGCTTTCTAGAGTGGCCTGCCTGCTTGGATGCGTGCACTCAGGTCACTGTGGAGGACTGTGTGAGTGGAGCAGGAATGGGAACATCTTAAAACGAAACAGCTGCGTCAGAAGTGGTCAAGGCTCGGGCGCAATATGATAGCTGCTATTAAACCCCACTTTGAGCTCCTCATGGCTTTGATGATTTCTTTCTTCCTCTCAAAAGTTTATCATTCTTTTCCTGACTTTAAGTCGACCTCGTAAAATCAGCCCGATTTTTGTTTTGGTTCATATTAAAGTTTTGGTTGTATTGTCCATTCGTTTCTGAATTTTTGTTGTTTTTGTTTTTTGCTTTTTCTTTGTCTCTTTGGTCTGAGGAAACTATAAAGTGAGGTGAACCAGTCATGACAAATTCTTGTAAACAGACATAGAACTAGGAATTCTTGTTCCCTAGAGTTCACCTGTCTCGCAGGCCTTGCCCTCCAAGGCACTTCTTCTTGGTAAGCATCTGGAAGTGTCCATTTGTGGGCTGGATTTGGTTTGGTTTGGTTTGGTTTTTTCAGGATCTGTGGTATCAGTCTCCCTTCCTGACACCTCTTAGTCCACTGCAAGCTAGTGGAGTGAAAATGTTTCATTTCAACATCTGCCAATGGCATCCCTGAATAAAATTTATTATTCACTATTATAAGAAAATAAGAACTTAATTGCATTGTTGAAATTTAAAATTTTATTTTTCATTCTGACAGTTAACTATTAAACGCATTTCAAGCTCCTAGAAGCAGTTCTAGAGCCCTCCAACCTTACTGGTAGGAAAATCATTTAAATAAAATGTTTCTTGGATTAATATAGTTAATTCCACCACTGTATTTAGCATAATCTTTTCTTGGGGCAATAATTATTAAGTCACCACTTAAAGACTATTTAATGATGTTGAAATGAAGCCTACACTTAGTCAGCCAACTCATTGGGACTTTTTCCAACTCCCAACCACCACCTGGGATTCATCTCAATTCTCTGATTCTGTGTTTCAAATCAAAGATACTATTTGCTGTCAGCAAGTCCCCTGATTTATTTAATCCTTCCCCGAAATATATCCTGAAATTCTCACAATTTAACCCCTATTTGTCATGACAGCAGCTCCTCTACAATGACTAACACACTCTTCAGCATTATCAGGTGTTTGCAGAGGGCTCTGTGACTGCGCTGGTGGCCTGGGAGATCAAGAGCAACCCTCTGTAATAGTGTTGTTACTTTATCTTCTCAACAAATCACCAGTAAATTTTTAAAATAACGTTTATAATCTCCATTACTTCTCTCCGAAAGTAAGAACACTCAAGCATACGACAAGCATAGCATAATGTGTGAAGGCTCAAGAATCTTTATAGTTCTCGTTTTAAGAGTGTCAATTGCTAATTTAATCAACAATATGCATGCTTACTAGTTTTTAGACTAAACAGTACAATATAGAAAAATATGGGTTCAAATGGAATAAAGACAAAAGAAAATAAAATAAGATAGGAAAAAGGGACAAGAAAGATGAAAACTCTGATTGATTTTTAAAATAAATTGTGGCAATGGAATTAATGTAACCAAGTTTCATCTTCTAGTGTGTAAATTAGTCAGCTAACAGATTTTTAAATCGTATGTAAAGCAGAAGTCCTATGATAGAAAGGTGGCATTTTTTTCTTCTCCAAAATAGTAGGAAGAATGTCCTGCAATCCATAATAAGAATCAAGGGGAAAAATCAGAATAATTTGAGTAGTTTGCTGAAAATCAGTCTCAGAGTTTACAACTCCTAAATTCTCAATTGTCCTTCCCATATTTTCAGATCAGTTATGAAAAGCATGGAACTGAACTTCCTGAAGATCAGTTAGCATTTTATTAAGCTTTTACTTTGAGAAAATTGTAGATCCTCATGCAGTTTTAAGAAATAATAGAGAGGCCGGGTGCGGTGGCTCACGCCTGTAATCCCAGCACTTTGGGAGGCCAAGGCTGGCAGATCACAAGGTCAGGAGATCGAGACCACGGTGAAACCCTGTCTCTACTAAAAATACAAAAAAAAA
This sequence comes from Rhinopithecus bieti, assembly GCF_001698545.2. Classification (NCBI taxonomy): domain Eukaryota; kingdom Metazoa; phylum Chordata; class Mammalia; order Primates; family Cercopithecidae; genus Rhinopithecus; species Rhinopithecus bieti. The sequence goes on along the minus strand of NW_016817334.1, from coordinate 63,034 downwards.
TTAGCCAGGTGCGGTGGCAGGCGCCTGTAGTCCCAGCTACTCAGGAGGCTGAGGCTGGAGAATAGCGTGAACCCGGGAGGCAGAGCTTGCAGTGAGCCAGACTGCGCCACTGCACTCCAGCCTGGGGGACAGAGCGAGACTCCGTCTCAAAAAAAAAAAAAGAAATAATAGAGATCCCATGCACCCTTTACCCAATAGTAACGTCTTGCAAAAACACAGTACAATATCACAACCAGGATACTGACATTGATACAGAACATTTCCATTATCAAAAGCATTCATTTTGTTGCCTTTTTATGGCCACACTCACTTCTCTTCCACCCCACTGCTCCTTAACCCCTGGTAAGCACTTTTCTTTTTTCCATTTCTATAATTTTGTCATTTCAAGAATTCCGTATAAATGGAGCCATATAGTATGTAACCTTTTGGGTTTGGCTTTTTTCACCCAGCATAATTCCCTGGAGACCCGTTCAGGCTGTTGCACTTATCAATAATGTGTTCCTTTTTATTGCCGAGTAGTATTTCATGGTATAGCTGGGCCACGATTAACCATACATGCTTAACTGTTAACAGAATGGTTAAGTTTGTCTTTCCATGAAGGACATTTGAAATATTTCCAGTTTTTCACTGTTATTAAAGCTGCTGTAAGCATTCATGCACATATTTCTGTATGAACTTAAGTCTTCATTTATCTGAAATAAATGCTGAGGAGTACAATTACTGAGTTATATAGTAGTTGCAAGTTTAGCTTTTAAAGAAACTGCCAAACTGTCTTTCACAGGCTGTACTATTTTACATCCCCAATAGCAGTATAGGAGTGATCCTGTTTCTCCACTTACTTGCCAACATTTCTTGTTGTCATGGCTGATTTTTAGCCAAAGCCAGAGATCCAATTTGGAACAAAAACTGACAGAAAGACTTTCAAATTTAATGCATTGTGTTATTTTAACATTACCTGGAATTTTTTCAATACCAGATCCCTTGGTTTTAAACTCTACAAATTAAATGCTGTGTACTTTGTATAAATTATTTAACATCTCTGAACCTCAATTTCTTTAGAGGTAAAACCTGTCCCTGCAAGTATAGAACTATATTAAGGGGATAATATGTGTAAAGAACATAGGATACAATAGATGCTTTGTAAATGCAAATCCCCTTCCTGCACATTATCTATTGATCATTATTTATTCTATTAATAATATACAAGCTTTCTCTTAATGCATTCCCAGCACCATTTGTTTGGTTTTATAACTCTGTCTCTCCTCCATTCAGATGAAAATGAATATCGCTTAAAAATTGTGTTAACATGATAGAAAAGAAGCAGGATGATATTGCTTTCAAAAACAAATTCAAACCCAAGTCTACTGCTTTGTGACCTTATGCAGTTATCTTCCATCTGCAGTCAACAAGACTGGTGGTTTCATCTCTTCCATCTGCCCTACAGAGATATTTAGTTCAAATGACAGAAATACGTGAACACTGATTTGCAAACAGTGAAGAGCTATACCACTATGTGATCAATAGAGTAAAGCTAGTTATAGAAAATGAAGTCCACTGCACCTAAGGTCTCATTCATTCTGTCACAGAATGTCAAGGTCAAGAAATGGCAGGAACCACAATGATTTCAGAATCTAGGACAATGGTGCCCCAAGGAATGGGATGTCGGAAGATTATAACAGAAATCATATTTGTTTTTATATAAACAATCAGAAATGAATTCACTAATAGAGTAACCATTGGCAACAGCACCCTTGCTTCATTCTATGTTACCCAGTTGCCTTGAGCACACAAGGTAACATCAGGGAAGGGGGAGCTCTTGACCACAGAGGGGTTGACAGTGGCCATCTTACAAGCACACGTGGCCTGAAATCTGTTACAATTTGTCTGGCTCAGATGAAAACATATTATATAATCCAGTTTTAACTAAACTAATCTTCACCAAATGAACAAATGGTTTAAAAATATTCTTGCAAAGAACCTTTCATTAAATAGATTCCAAGAAGGCAAACATAAACCATCAACAGGAAAACGGCAGAACTGACACTGCTCCTCCTCTTCTCAGCCACAAAATAAGACAGAGACACTGATGATATGGATCCAAAAGTAAATCAACCAGAGGATTTTTAAACCACCAAGGCTATCTGAAATGTGGATTTACACCCACTGGTGATGATGCTGAATCTTACCGTAAAACATTTAAACCTTTTGTCTAATTCTTCCTTTTAATCTTACCCCTTTTTAGGTTTTTTTTTTTTTTTTTTTTGCACAGGTTTATAATGTACACATCAGTAAAGATGTACAGATGTATAATTTGCAAATAAATATACTTAAAATGTTTTACTGCTGGGGTGCATAATAAAAACAGCAGGGAAATCATGGACCTAAGATATATTTCTTTAAGGTGTTATTTTCCCCACTCTAGACGTTTGTGTCGGGCACCAATAGACTACACCACGAATGACGAAGATGGCATAAAAGTAGGTTTCCACTTACAGAACAGTGGGTTGTCATCACTAGAACCATCTTCTCCTATCTTTTGGGAGCTCTAAAGACAGCCAGAAGTCATTACCTTCACCCTGTCAACCCTGAGGGCTGGGAGCCAATGCAGGCTTCTCATACCAATCTCCAAAAATTCTGTGGGCTGTTACCATTCCCACGTTTAGTGACTCTCAAGATGGTAACTGTGGCATGCCACTCTAACATTGAGAGCTATGCCAAAGAGAACAGCTGACATTGATTAAGCGCTTATCCTATGTCAGCCCCTCATGTGAGTTGTCTCACTGAATGTTCACCACAACAACAGGAGAGAGTCTACAATTATTATCCACCTTTTACAGCTGTGGTAACTAAAGCTGAGAATGGTTACTTTCCCAAGATCACACAGCTGATAACTTTTGTAGTCAAGTTCACACTGTGCCTCTAACTCCAAGGACCTGCTCTTAATCACTATGCTATGCTGCCTTACATGCATAGTAATAACTTTATGGCATATCATTATGAAGATTTCTTTAAAACAAAATTAATTTTTAAAATTTGTCACGTTCTAAATGTAATCCTGCTTCCTCTTGGGATCAAAATATTTACCAGAACATATAACTGATTTTGTAATACACATGAAAAGTAAATTATAATGGTATGTATGGGAATTATTTTTATACACAGATTTTGAGAAATGTAGCATACCAATTCTTGAAACAAGTGCTTTAAATCCTTTCTGACACAAAGCCGACATAATATAAATAACAATACAATCAAATAGACACAGCTTACTATTTACTCATTTATGTCTGAAGTTATATGTTAAAAACTCTAGTACCCGGCTGGGCGCAGTGGCTTACACCTGTAATCCCAGCACTTTGGGAGGCCAAGGTGGGCAGATCACCTGAGGTCAGTTCAAGACCAGCCTGACCAACATGGAGAAACCCCATCTCTACTAAAAATACAAAATTAGCTGGGCATGGTGGCATGCACCTGTAATCCCAGCTACTCGGGAGGCTGAAGCAGGAGAATCACTTGAACCCAGGAGGCAGAGGTTGCAGTGAGCCAAGATCATGCCATTATACTCCAGCCTGGGCAACAAGAGTGAAACTCTATCTGAACAAAAAAAAAAAAAAAAAAAAAAAAAAAAAACTTCTAGCACCCAAGGCAATGAGAAAAGTCCGTGGAAAATACAATTATTTCCAAATATTCAGACAGTTAACAATGATTAGAAAAATCATAGAATCAGTTAAGTGAACCTTTCGATCATAAATGTAGCTGCATTAATACCATGTGATATTAAGGTTTTTAAGCAGAGAAAAGCCCAGTGAGTTGCAGCAGCCACTCTTAATTCTGTGACTTTTTAGTGAAATAGAGCAAATGGAAGTACTAGATAGAGGAAAAGAAATGGCAGTGTCAATAGAGAAATGCTTCTGAGGGCAAGTTCTCCTAAATGATTGTGTATTCTTGGCTATGTAAGTTGAGGGCTCTTGAGTTTCTCTTCTTATATGTCCCCATTATAAATACCTAAGTCATGTTTTTAAAAAGCAGTATAATTTACAAAGCAGAGTCCATTCCACATTGACTCAAATGCCATCTTGTTACCATGACTATTTTATCTTTGATGAACCATCATATTTATCTTTATAAGCACTTCGTTAAATATCACTCTGTCTGGAAAAGAAAATTCAGTTTTCTAAAACTAAGCAATTCAATATCCCAATTAAATACATAAATTTTGTAATAAAGCAAAAATAGTCACTTGATTAGATTCTGTAATTGTATTACTGACATCATCTTTACTTGAATAGCACAAGTTGTATAGAACTTAACAATGTCTGGAAAGGCAGAAAAAAATACTAGAAATGTAAAGAGGCAGTTTCCTGTTTTATTTAGTCCAGATTAATAACAGTTAAGTTGCCATGTTTCTTCCAGAAAAAGCTTTTCACTTTTTTCTGAGCAAGTAAGAGTTATAGAAATCATCTCATAGATGTACTTTATTATTCCAGCTTAACCCGTTTGAAAACATTCAATGCTTTTGACACCAATTGTTACACTATGCATCCATTTAGAAAAAACAATGTCACAGTAATAAAAATATTCTTATATTTTATGCTAGTATTAAAAATCACAGCAGCTAATATTGTCCCATATACCAGAATTAACATATATTTTCTTGATTGAACACTATGCATTCATTTAGAAAAAAACAAAGTCACAGTAATGAAAAGATTCTTATATTTTATGCTAGTATTAAAAATCACAGCAGCTAATATTGTCCCATATACAAGAATTGACATATATTTCCTTGGTTGAGTTTCTTCATCCAGTAAAAAACAATTTGAAAGGCACTGAACGGAAGAAAACAAACAAGCAAACAAAAACAATTCAGTTCAATTGGATCCAGCTCCTTACCCTCTCGTTTGTAGACAAAGAGTGTCAGCTCCTGTCTAAGCAAACTTTCTTTTTCAGATTTTGTTTCTGTATTATTCCACTCTTATTTTCTAAATACCCCTTTAAGCCATCATTTCATAATTGTAGTTAGAAAAGTCTTTGCTCGTTTTCTCTGATTTTTTTTTTTTTTTTTTTTCCTTTTTAGATGGACCACAAGCAGTCTCATGGGAAAACTCTACTTTTTGGTAGATTCTGCAGAGGGTAGACAGTCTGTCCAGGGCACTGTCCGTTTGTCACCCAGCACAAATAGAGAATCCCATTACCTACAAAGGTATTATGAAAGTGTTCCCAGCTGAAACCATTTATCCAATTCCAATTGTTGTTTGAAAGTCTAAAATACTAAAGGCGGCATTATTCCAGGAGCTACTGTTTAAAACAATGCAATGACTGTTCAGAGAAGAAAATCAGCGTTTGAAAATCTGAGTTGGTTTAAAAAATAATAACTATGCATCCAAAAAAGAATTCCTAAAGAAGCACTTACATGCCAGGCACATGTTTTTAATTTTAATAACATTGGTTTACCTAAATAAAAATGTAGAAACTAATAATTGTTCTCTATATGTTCATATTTTAATACTATTCTATTTTAGTGAGTTTGCAAAGAGGCTAATGAATAATAATGTAGAAAAATATGTATCAGTCAGTACAAAGTTGCTGTGGTTTATGGGCACTGCAAAATGCTGTGTTGAAAGCAATTCTGTTAAAAAGTAATTGAAAACTGCTCCAATTCTAAAAGAAATAAATGTAGCCATATCCTTATAGGATAATGTCAGATAAAAAGTAATCATGTTCTCTCTACAATTGGGTTTGCTGGCATTTATATGGGAGTAATAATGCTTTAAGATTATTTTCATAGTTGTTCATTTAACGTGGGATTAACATCAAAATCTTTGTAATTATCTCAGATCACCCATTTAAAAGTGGTGTGGCAAAACACGTTAATGGTTAAGACACCCTAGCAGTTTTAATACTAAACAGATTAACACACGTGAAAGTAATATTATAATTTTTTGCACTGAATAATGTGCCAGACCAATTTTTTCAGTGAAAATAGAATTCTTATGAACTGGTACCCTTTCAAATAGGGAGCTACTGCTTCCTATTTCTTGAAATACTAAAGCAGTAGGTTAGCTAGAAAACTGTATAAGAGCTACATACATGAGCATGCATGGCTATATGGACTCAGAATATTATTCCGTGGCTTTGCCATCGCACAATTTTATGGAAGCGATCATTTCTGAGGTTTGCTTTACATAAGATTTAGAACCAAAATACTGCAATAAGAGGGTGATACAGAATAGTGAAAATATAATCCAGGTGGGATTATAAACCAAAAATTTTTAAAGCATGAAGGAGATTGCTTATTGACCACAATGGCTATGAATTTATTTTATGACCACCAGCAAGCAAATGTAGGTCCATACCTTACACATTCTTAAATAATAAGGAAGCACATTTTAATATGTACTCCAGAGTCTCATAAAAATATTTCTCTGCCTCAGCCTCCCATCTCTAGAAGCTGACATGAGAAGAAAATGGGTATTCATTTGGAAAGTAATACAAAGTTGTAACATAATTACCCAAGTCCTGCCTATCTTTCTTGAATTTTTGTGTAAAGCATACTTCACATCCAAGACCTTATTATTTGATAATCCTTGTTACATATTACACCGGTCGGGGAGGGGCCTGAAACCTTACAAACTAAATCGAATGTAGCACATGCAGGTTCCTCTCCGGAGAGCGAGAGATGATGTGTTAGAAGACAGTATCTGTATCACTTCAGCTGTGTCTGAAAAAGGGGATGGGGTGTCAGGGATTTAAATTATATTGTTTCAACTTATGCAGAGAGAATCCATAAAAAGAGATTCATTGTCGTATTTTCTTTATGAAATGTAGTATTTGGGGTTTTTTTTCTTTTTTACTTTAAAAGTGCTCCTTGGTATAGAGCAGAGTAAATATTACAGTTTTGTTCAACAGCAGCCAAGATTTAATTGTCTGTGAAATATAAGGCTTGCGACCTGATTTGAGTTCATGACTGTTCTGCTGATACAAACTAGGCTGGCCTACGAGGTGACCGAACGCATCCAGCAGCTGATTTACACAGAAGAGCCATCTCCAAAGAATTAAAAGTGGCCCAGGGACAGCCATACGCCTGCAGGAGCCCATCCAAAGGGTTAGGAGCTTTATTCTTTCTGCAGCAGATTTAAAGTGACTTTGTACAAAAAGTCAAACAAGAATAAACAGCTGTGGAAAGTGTAACAAATCATGCTAGCAGTTGAACAGCGAGGGAGAAGTGAAATCCACCAAACCGCTAACATACACTGAAGAAAAGCGAAACGGAGGTAGAAGAGAGAGGGAAGGTGGGCAGAAAAGAAAGCTGGTGAGGACACGACACTGGTTTCCACATGCAAATCACGCACTTTATTATTGCGTATAGCTCAGTGACTGTCAGGAACCTGAAAAATGTGTCCTTCAACACAGCTCTGAGTGCCCGCGGCCCTGGGGTGCAAGCGAGGCTCCTCCGCCCTCCGCCGCTTCCTCCCCCACGCGCGCGTCCCCCTCTCCTCCCTGCAGTGACTCCGCGGGTCGCTTCCTCCACCAGCCCAGAGTGCAAAGGAGAAAGCGAGCGGTTGCAGATTTGCCCCAGTGGCACCGCAGCCACAAGCCAACCCGTAATTGCAAAGCAAACAAAGCTGAAATATTGGATTGGTCTCAATCGTGACACGATCTACGCTTTTGCCGCCAATCTGTTTGTGCAGCTCTATTTAAAGGCACTTGATTGAGGAAATGTTGAAAATAGCGGTGAGGGTTACCCTAATGAGACCTCAGGAGGGAAGCGGCGGCCTTCGCCCGGCACCAGGGGCTGGGAGGTGAGGGTGGGAGGCTCATGGTTAACCCCTTCCTGCTCTCCTCGGGCGAAAGGTCCTCCGAGATGGAGCTGGGGGTCCGCCCTGCCCGGAGCGGTGACCTCTCCCGGCCTGAACCGCGGAGAACCGGCCCCCTGGGTGTCGCGAACCGAGGCGGGGGCTGGGGATCACAATGAGACTTTAACCAGGATGGAAGGGGCGCCCCAGTGGCCGTCGCAGTGGCTGGAAAGTTGGCGACTTAAATCGGGGGTGGCTGCTCTGGTAGCGCTCTGGTCCCTGCCCCGCAACACTCCCGCGCCGCCGGCCGCGAGGGCTGAGGCCCTGGCGATCCCCGTGGAGCCGCGGCTGCGCTCAGCTCTAGGGCACCGAGGCGGGGGGATATGAGTAGGGAGAGCAGCTGCCCTGGTGGGCGACGCAGGCTGGCAGGCATCGCTGTCGGGCTGGGTCTTCAGGCAGCTAGAAGGGAACGGAAAAAACCAAAGAGGCAGGAGGAGAAAATACAGGAATACTGAGAGCAACCCGCTCTGGCTGGCGCTTTGATTTTCCCACTTACTCTAGCCTGCCCAGCCCCGGTATGTGTCATCATCCCCACTGTTCAGATGGGGAAACTAAGACTTAGAGACGCCGAGGTCCTTGCCCGAGATCACTCAGCAAATCGTGGGGTGCCTAGAGTCGGCCCTGCCCAGTTCTGACTCGGAGCTCAGTATGTTGGGAGTGGGCACCAGAGAGGCCAGGCTGGGGCTGAGCCTCCCTCTGAGCCAGCGCAAGTTGATGCAGACCCAGTGCAGGCCAGATCGAGCCAGAGGACAGCTTGGAGATGAAGATCTGTTCCCTAGTGGGCGACATCTAACTTCTCCACTAGTTCTAATCGTTTTCAAAATAAAGGAAACTAATCTGATTGCAATTGGGGTAGACTGTATTCACCCGATTTCTCTTAGTCATTCATTTTATATGGGCTGTCTAAACATCTCCTTTGTTCAATGCATTGATTAGGTTGTCAAGAAACCCACAATCACAGGAGGTGGCATATGCATGCCCCAGAGATCTACCCAAAAGAATATAAGTGACAGCACCAGGAAGGAATTCAGAAGAGAAAACTTCATTTGGGGGAGGGAGTTGGGAGAGAGAGAAGCAGTATCTGGAAAGGCTCCCTGGAGGAGGTAGCATCTAGGTTGAACCTAGAAGAAACAAAGTGTGGATTCTCCAAGAGAGATGGGTTGTTTGCCAGCATACTGGCAAGTCAAGGGGTGCCAGACCCACCGTTGGGGACAAAGTAGGAGTCACACTTTCATTCCCTGCTGCCATCTCCCAGCTGTCCTCCTAATTTGAAGACTGCATTAACCACATTTTGAGCCAAGGTCCTAATCCCTTTTAAGATTGAAAACCTATGGCTTGAGAGTGGACACCCAGCAGGTAGACTGTGACTGTCTAGAGCCCTGAATTTAGACCAAAGGGCAGGGTTGGGAAAATGGCACGAGGGGCGCTCTCACCAGAGCTCCTCACTACTAGAGCCAAGCATTCCCGCGCTTTTCCCAGAGGGATCTGATCTGAGATGTACCTTGGCCAATCTGCAGTTTGTCTTTCTGGAGTCACAGGCAGATGTAGACTGGGAAAGTGAAGATCCCCAGGGGGTGGGGAGGACTGGTTTCAGTTATATTCCCCATGAATGATCTGCACCTTCTGTCAGCAAAACAAAAAAGCATCAGTCACACAAATTTAGTGAAGTCTCCAAACGTATTCTGAATGAAATTCTGTTTTTTTGTACACAACCAATTTCTTCGTTTGAAGTTGGATGCTTTGCAAGGAGAATGCAATTCCATTTCTCATTCCTCAAAGCTGTGGCCTGTGTTAACTTAAGTAGGCATTCACACAAGTATTAAAAAGAAAAACCATTCTCTTCTGGAAAATGGAACAAAGTAGCACCTTCCAATCAGGGTGCAGATACATAATCTGTAACAACAAATTAGCCCCCTAGTGCTGCGCATTTCCAGCTAGCATCCTGCCTTCCCTGTTTATAACTTTGCTGCCTGTAATTATTTTTATTTTAATTTTCTGTCACTTTAACAAAAACCAGAGCCTTTTCTTTTAATGTTTTGTACACAATATGTTCGTTTTGATAAGATGTTCTTTCCTATCCTCTTTTAGCTTGCCTTTCCTTGTTTAGAGTTCTGTATCAGGCGTTTCTAATATTTCCCTCTTTTTTTTAAGAACTTGTCCCTGTCTTGCTTTATTTGTTTGTGTGAAATTTAGTTTGAAAGGAGATCAGAGAGAGCAGGAGGGGTTTGTAATAAGAGAATGACCGAATGACCCAAAGGCTGATTATCTATCATTAACTGGAGACTTGGTGTACCCAAATTACCAAAGAGACCTCAGTCTGCCGGATCCTTACCCAGCTAGAAAGGCAAGCCTGGAATGCACACACTGAAACAGGCTCATGGCATTGCAACCAAGGACATAGTTCACACAACATTTTCTTAAGGAGTTTTCCTGCAAAACCCAACTCGAGTTCAGTAGACAAATTTTTTAGATTCTGATATGTTGTACTCAGGTAAAAATCTATGCCAAAAGATTACCTATAACATTTGTGTAACTAACTTTTTTGTGACGTTTCGTTAGGAGCGAAATTGCAGTTAATTGTCTAAGCTCCAGAGAATATTGGGAAATCAAACCAAGCTGCTTTTGATCTGCTCACACTGCTAAACCCAAGCCTTGTAAAAATCGAGGTTTGCCATTAATATTGACAATAAAAGTGTTTCTTTTTGTTAACCTGAAACCTAGCCATCCTGGTATAACTCCCCTATCTATAAGCAAAGGCCCTGGAAGAATGTAGGAAAGGTTTAGAGGAAACTGTCAGAGCTAAAGAAATCCATCTACGTGAATTTGCAAAGGAAGCTGTGCAACAGAACTTCCCAGGAATGCAACACTACAGTCAAAACTGGGAATGTTCCTGGGCCTCAAGTCAGAAGCAAATCTTTCAGTCAAATAAATGTTTTCTCTCCAAAGCCCCATTTTAAATTGTCAATTGCACTCATATTTTATTCTGAACCCCATAATGTATTGCAGACTAGGTGAAGTCCATTACTTACTATTTCCATAGAACACGTATGCAAAATCACACTTCCTCATCTGAATGTTGAGTGATTTCCTCCCGGCTTGAAAGAAAATACCACTAGTGTGTGTGTAATTTGCTTGAAGCAATAATTCGAATGAATATTTAACATAAATCCTATGGGATGCATGTTCTCACACCGGTTTTGCTCTAAACTCTACATTTTACTACAAACTAGTGAAGATTAACAAAGATCAGATTTACTGTACCTCTTAGGACTAGTATAATAACATTAATAATATCTCCCATGTATCTACATCATGCTGCTTCTTTGAGGCCTTCACGGGGTTTTCTTATGGTCCCTTTAGTCTGAATGAGTATTTTAGATTTACAGACACACTTAGACACCTGGAAAAATATTTAGTTCTTCCTTATCAATGAAAACCGTCCAGTGCAGCAATATATCTACCAGTTAATATGGGGATCTAGTCATTGATTATTTAGAAAGAAAGGAAAATTCTGCTGACTGTGGATATTAAGATTTTTCTTAAAAGACTTCCGCATGAATCAGTATCTCATTCTTCCATGCCAGTTGCAGATTCGGTAATAGGAAAAAAGAAAAGAAACCTTGTAATCTCAAGTACTGCTAAAAGGCAAATTACAAAGAAGAAATGGAAAGAAGAAGAGAGGGAGGGAGGGAGGAAGGTGGAAGGAGGAAAGAAGGGATAGAGGGAGAAGAGAAAGAGGAGGAGGGAATGTGCAGGCACCAAGCAAGCCCTGATTTTCTCCACTTCACTGTTTTCTAATTAGAGCTGGACTGAAGGATTCATAAGCAATCAGCCCCTCCACGGTCATCATTCAGCTGAACTAGCCCCTCTCTGCTCCATCTCTCCATGTAGGGAAGAGAAAGGAAGAGGATCCACTCCCTAAATATGCCACCCCTACCCCAAATCCAAAAACTTGCTTAAAAGAAGAAGAAGAAAAAAAACCTCACAAGACACAAGGGCAGCTTTTCTTACTCTTCCTTTTTTGAAATAGACACTCAAATCCAACAGAATTTGGTTCTGCTTTGCAGATGTGTACTTTGAGCAGCACCATACCTCTGGAGCCACTTTCACTTGCTAGGGTCTGTAGACAACTATTTCTCAAAGGCCAAAAAGAAAAGACTACACAAGAAGAACTATGCAAACAAGGACTACACAACCCCAGCTAAGGGAGACCCTCGCCACCACCCAGACAATATGCATTGTTCTGGGTGTCCTAAACATCCTGGGACTAAGTGGATAACATGTAAAATGACTCCACCCTACCCTGGTACAGAAAAGAATGCAGAGCCATCCGAGTGTCGCAAGAAGCACTGTCCTTGGAGCAGGTGAGCTGAGGTGACATCTTCAAGAATACATGGCTGCTTCTGTCATCTTCCAGGCTTGATGTTCTTTCAGGGGGTTCTTAGCATGTTCTGAGGCTCATATCATGTAAGAGCATTAGAGATTCTTAAGGGAACGGTCAGAGTCACTTCTACTATGTTGGTTAGAACAACAAGGTAAAACGAGATTTGGAAGATGGTGATGAGAACTGAGCCATAATTCCCACTAACATAAAATGCACATTTATGACCCTCTGGCCTGATTCTTTTTGGGTCTAGTTTATTTTGGGTTCTTATGAGCAAAACAGAGGATATAAACTGCCCTTGCCTTTGAAATAATAAACACCCTGAGACAATCTGTATTTCCCCTAAAACCTAACTAAAGATTTTTTAAAATTAGTTTAAACCAGATTGATTTTTTAAAGTATAATAATATCTCACAAGACCAAAATGTTTGCATGGGCATGTTCAGCCTCTCTGGTGCTCCTTCAGTCTTTTTCCAGGGAAAGCAGTACCAGTGACGGCAAAGAGACGAGACTTGAGGAGCAAAATAAATGTTTGAACCTGATTCTGTCTATTTAGCTGAAGGCAGATGACATGCGCAGTACAGTAGGTGCACCATCAGCTACAACAAAGGCACAGAATCCCAAACACTCACCCAAACCTGGGCTGCCTCTTTGTGAACACTTTCTGGACCGGAGTAAGGCCGGTTTCGGCTCAGCCTCTGAGGATAGGCAAAGAAGCACCCCTAGCTAGGATTCCTCCACAGACAGCCAGAGGAGCCCCCAGCAAGCCAGTTCCCTGGGCCTTTGAATACTTAGAACATGTGCATCAGTACCCTCACTAGTGCAGCCCAGGAGTAGGGTTCCCATGCTGACATCGAAGTCAGGGACTGTGCCTTTCTCCCTTTCTTCTCCCACTTTCCCTCTCATCAGCAACACCACCCTCTCCTTCATCGCCACCACTATCAACACCTCCATCACTACCACCAGGATGCCCAGGACACCTAAACTGGGGGCAAACTTGAGATGGTATCCTTGCTTCACAGTTTCCCAAAGGAGCAGGCTAACCCAGTATCCTGGAAAACCTGGAAGACAACAGGCCAAAGGACACTGCAAGAGAAAAGCGGATGTGTTTGTGCATTTAGGGTAGAGCTCAACCAGTCCGGTCCAGTCTGGCCTGCCTGAGTCAGTTTCTACAGTTGGGGACAACACTAGGATTCACCCAATTGTCCCCTCTCATCCAGCCACCTTTCTAAGGCAGTGGTCTCTGTATTTGGGTTTCTGAGCTACATCAAGTCTTAAGCCCTTGGACCACAGCAGTTAACTGATAATGACAATGTCAGTGAGAACTGATGTTCAGATTACCATCTTTTATGATTTCTTTTTTCTGTACCATGTTGCCCATTTCCTTTACCACTTTCAATGCTATCTGGGGCCATGAGGCAATTCATTCATTTTTGCTTTTTTGTTTGTTTGTTTCAATTAAAAGCATAAGAAAAGCTAAATGAGGCAAGTTCGGAAGCTTTCAAAATTGAGGCCACTCACCGCTCTCTGATGGACAGAGCATCTCAATCCCCAACTCAGCCCTCCTCTGGACTCTGCTTCCTCCCTTCAATTCCCAAAACTCCCTTTGAGTCTGAAAGCAGCCAACCAACTAATTTCCCTGAATTTTTATATGTTCCCAGCCCCAGTGCAATCTTACTTTATCTACCTGCTCCCAAGGCCTAAATGTGTTTTTATAAACAGACTTTTTAAAAACGTATCAAATGTCAGAGAATTGAACTACCAGTATTTACACATTCAGGGTTTGCCTCCGGGTGAAAATGTAAACAGAACCCCCAACCACACTACCTGTATTCTTTCCTTGAAGAACCAGGTCTTAAAAAGGCTCTCCTTGTGCTCAAAACTGCAGACCCACCCAAGTTGGGGGTTTAGAGCAGTAGGTCACTATTTTGTTCCGAGCTCAACTGCAAGCCCCTGGCGCTTACCAAGGAGCCTAGTTTCAGTTAATCCCTATTCTGGGTTCAGTGCCTTAAGACGCTTGGCCGGGGACTTTCAAGGATGTTAACCCGTTACCTAGAAAAGGAATGGGTCCTGCACCGACTCTTATCCTGGGCTTTTAAGTCCCTGTCTCCTACCGCCCAGCCTTGGCAAACCTGAATATATATATAATATATATATTTCTCAATCCTGCTGCCCAAGACTCTAGGGCTAGTGGAGAGCAGGGCCCCAGCACTGAGTCAACGGCACCACCGAAGTTGGGCGCCGTCCATTCGCACTGACCTCGCCTTTCAGCCCCAACCACTTCGTCGGCGGTGAGCAAGGAAAGTACTGTCCTTGTGGAGTCCTTCGGGTGGGCATCGTTTTGTGGCCTGCGGCTGGACTCTGCCCGCCTCCAAAGGGCGATGACCAAGGTAGAGTATTTGGTCTCCCTTGGGCTACCCTGGCCTGCCCAGCGGCAAGCCCCAGGCCGCCCCGTTCCGCTGGCGCCTGCACAGTCTGCCCTCGCCTTGCTCTAATTTACAGCCCGAGGGCTCCTGTTGACACCGTTTTCCACGCCGAACTCCTTCGGGTGGAATCTGCATATACACATCAGCCTCCCCTCTCGGCTTGGGGCCAAGCCTGGGGTGATTTCAGCTCCATTGACCACCCGCCCTTGCCGCACGCAAACCTTCTCAAGAAGCTCACGCCACGTGGGCGCTGCGGGCCCGGGTGCCCCGCAGCCCGGTGACTTACAAGTGGAGATCCATTTTCCGTCATAATGCGTTCAAGATCACCAAGGCCGGCAGTCTAAACATCCAGGAGCCGTCCTCCCGGCCTGCCTCTTAAACTGGCGTTTAATGGTTCCCCTCCGATAACTAAACCTGCTTTCCACAGATGCCCGCTTTTATGAGGGAGGCAGGAATGCAGAGATATATTTATATGTTTGTTCATAAAAACTGGAAAATAAGCTCTGAACACGCTGTAAAAAATATTCAGTTACTTACCAAGCAGGCTAGTTAAACCAGGGAAACACCGATACCAGCCACACTACAGATTCGGGGAATCGAGGTGCCCGCACTTTGAAATCGCTCAAGGTCTTCGTTGGGGCTGGTGTCCCTGAAGGATATGGAAATAACAGCATTTACAATCGGCTTGACCGTTCGCCCGGAGGACTCAGCGGTCATCTCCAAAGTTTGCCGCAATAACGTGAGCCACCCCAAACAGCTCTAACCGGGGTAACTTGGTGGGTAACTCAATAGCCACTGAGACTGGCGTTTCGAGCCTGTAAACTGGTCAAAGAAACAACCTTCTCCAGCCGCTCCTTGTCCCTGCTGGGGCAAAGAGCGCCGGCTCCCAGCCGAGCCTTTGTGGGGGACCCCACCGCCCGCCACGAGGCTCCCGGCGCCCCTGCATAAAATTGTAAGAGGCTGCCTGCGTCTATTTTCTTACCTCGATTACCTACAAAGCACTTCGAAAAGCAGTACCTGCGTTTTCTTTCTTTCTTTCTTTTCAACCAGAAAAGAGAGCAGAGTGATACTATACCTGGTTAGAGATTCTTCAATATTTGAGACTTGGGGGGAAAAATATTTTAATAGTGAAGCATCTGTTAAACACTTGCATTATCCTCTGGCTGATAAAAAAAAAAAAAGTTTTTTTAACCCTGCCCCCCGCCCTAAGTTTTAATTATCTTATGGTTATGAGGAGGTAGCCAATCCTGGAAGAGGACCTCGGCAATTAGCAACGTGAACATCAAAAAGTTTTATTGCCGAGAGCTGGAGGCGCCGCCCCTGCAGCCCCGGGATTGGCGTGAGGAGCCTCTGACGACATATATTAACCCGAGCAGCCCTAAAGATGTAGCTGTACATGGAGATCTTGCTGGGAAAATCCGCTTGCTCCCCTCACGTCATCCAGCCCAGGATAACCACCGCCGTCACCCCGGAGCTTCCTCAGCCACCGCGCAGAGCCCTCCGAGAGCCCGAGCCGCAGCCTTGGAGCTCCAAGGCTCATTCAGGGCCCCAGATCCTTAACCCGAAAGGAGAGGATCTGAGAAAATGGATGCACTGAGACCTCTCTGAAAACCCTCCGAGAGAGCCCGAGAGGAGCGAGGACACGTTACTCGCAGCTAAAATCACATTTAAGGACCAAAACAACAACAACCAAAAATTTCATTAAAACAATAAGCGCCCAAGAACCCAGATCGGGCTGGTAGGGGGAGGGGAAAAGCGGGAAGGGGAGGGTCGCATGGAGGTAGTTTTGCAGTAAGCAGTCGACCCCGCCGCCTCCCGGCACAGCTGGACCGGCTCCTCCAGCCGCGGCTCAGACTCGTCCCTGGATTCCGGGTTAGCTTCGGTGCCAGGACCGCGGCCCGGACTTGGATTCCCGAGACTCCGCGCAGCAGCCTCGCGGGAGCCCCTGCACCTTTGTATGAGCACGAGAGGATTCTGCCTCCGCGCAGCAGCCGGGGAAGCAGGAGCCGAAGCGCGGGCCGTGGAGCAAGGCGGGATCCGGCGGCGGCGGCGGCGGCCAGGGGCGCACGGTGCCAGGACCAGCTCGCCGCGCCCCATGGGGAGCCGGCGGTCGCAGCGCTGCTGAAGCGGGCCCGGCGGCCAGGCGGGGGACGGGCCCGGGCGCAGCACCCCCTCTGCGGCTGCCGGGCGGGCCCGGCCCCGGGCTTGGGGGTGGGGGGGCTGGGGGAGGACGCCGAGCCCGCCGAGGGCAGGGGGGCCCGGGCCGAGGGCGCGGCGGGGCTGCGGGCACGCTGGGGCGCGTGGAGGGGCGCGGAGGGCGAAATGAGTCTGGTAGGCGGTTTCCCCCACCACCCGGTGGTGCACCATGAGGGCTACCCGTTTGCCGCCGCCGCCGCCGCAGCTGCCGCCGCCGCCGCCAGCCGCTGCAGCCATGAGGAGAACCCCTACTTCCATGGCTGGCTCATCGGCCACCCCGAGATGTCGCCCCCCGACTACAGCATGGCCCTGTCCTACAGCCCCGAGTATGCCAGCGGCGCCGCCGGCCTGGACCACTCCCATTACGGGGGGGTGCCGCCGGGCGCCGGGCCCCCGGGCCTGGGGGGGCCGCGCCCGGTGAAGCGCCGCGGCACCGCCAACCGCAAGGAGCGGCGCAGGACTCAGAGCATCAACAGCGCCTTCGCCGAACTGCGCGAGTGCATCCCCAACGTACCCGCCGACACCAAACTCTCCAAAATCAAGACCCTGCGCCTGGCCACCAGCTACATCGCCTACCTCATGGACCTGCTGGCCAAGGACGACCAGAATGGCGAGGCGGAGGCCTTCAAGGCAGAGATCAAGAAGACCGACGTGAAAGAGGAGAAGAGGAAGAAGGAGCTGGTCAGTACCAGGGGGCGGCAGGCGGTGGGGCTGAGGGGGTCAGGGAACGGGTGCTCCCGGCCTCTTTCCAATTGGGCTGAGAAATGGCAACTCGTGTTCTTTGGCTGCGTCCCGCGCCAAGGTTGTTTGCACCAGGTAGTGTGAGGATGGCTTCCGGCATAAGCAGAGAGTTGAGGGGAGGGTGTCAGCAGGAAGAGGACAAAGTTAGGGATGCTTTGCGCTGGTGATCTTACCTCCAGGTTATCACTGCCCCCTAGCACTTAGGACGGACCTCGAAAAGTCTGGGTCTTGATCTATCGCGATCGGACTGGTCTGGACGGACGCCTCATCCCGTATCTGTTAGACCCTTCTTTCGGCCTCCAATCCGATCTTGCTTTCAGATGTTTCCAGAATAAGTCTCAAAGAAGCCCTTGATTCCCATTATTTCACTATTGATAGCACTCCCTACCCCACTCCCAGAAGGAGGCTGCCACTGAGACTGAGTCCTGAGTTTTGTGGTTGTTCTTATACTATGCCCGGAAGACGTAATGGTAAACATAAAATAAGTACTTTTGACTTCAAAATACAGTTCCAATTTTTCCTTGGCTATGACGTTAAAATGTAATTTTCCAGATGAATATATTCCATTGGCATTTCTAATTTTATTTGAATGAGCCGGTACATTTTAAGGGGAAAAAGGTATTACTATGGTCATTGTTTCAAAAATAACACGAAAGTAAATTGAGCCGTTTAAAGTTTCATCAGATTCCTACCAAGTGCCCACAGGGCGGTGGTGCAGGATAGAGCTATGTCCACGAAGGGCCCAGAAGATAATTGAATTTGTCGAATTTTTCTTCTTTGGCCCCTGCAGTCCTTTGGTGGCTGCATAATCGAGTGACCTCCCGAATAACCAGAGATTTCAGAGGCCTTGAAGGAGAGGCACTGCTGAGCCGGAGGCCGAGAGCCTCTGGCCGAGAGGCCCAGGCCGAAACAGGCTCCTTCGCCCTGTTTTTCCTAGAGGTGGATCTGGGATTGCTAATGAAAACAGAGAAACCAGACTTAGCGCCGACTCCAGCGCCCGCCCCTACATCTGGAGTAAGAGAAAAGGCCCCCAGCTCCTCCATAAACGACTCAAAAACCGGCGGTTGTTTATAAACTTGTGGATCCGGTAGTTGAGCTCTGCAGCGCGGAGGCCTCCGCGCCGGCTAGGGTAGCGCTAACCTTTGTAGCTTCTCTGCAGGGGCTGGGACTCCCCCTTCGTATCCTTTCCTCTCTGGTTCACTGTCTCCTCCGGCCCAGGAAGCGCCGGGTCGGTGTGGAACCAGGTATCCTCTCTGAATTTCTCTTTCCACTTTTCTTGCCCTCGCCTTCCCTCTGTCCAGAACGAAATCTTGAAAAGCACAGTGAGCAGCAACGACAAGAAAACCAAAGGCCGAACGGGCTGGCCGCAGCACGTCTGGGCCCTGGAGCTCAAGCAGTGAGGAGGAGGAGAAAGAGGAGGAGGAAGAGAGCGCGAGTGAGCCGGGGCCAAGGCGCCAGATGCAGACCCAGGACTCCGGAAAAGCCGTCCGCGCTCCGCTCTGAGGACTCCTTGCATTTGGAATCATCCGGTTTATTTATGTGCAATTTCCTTCCCCTCTCTTTGACCCCCTTTGAGGCATCCGCTCCCCGTCTCCCCCTCCAAAAAAAAAAGTGGATATTTGAAGAAAAGCATTCCATATTTTAATATGAAGAGGACACTCCCGTGTGGTAAGGGATCCCGTCGTCTCGTAGATTCTGTGTGCGTGAATGTTCCCTCTTGGCTGTGTAGACACCAGCGTTGCCCCCCGCCAACCTATCCAACCCCTTCCAGATAAAGACAGTGGGCACTAGTGCGTTTGTGAAGTGTATCTTTAATACTTGGCCTTTGGATATAAATATTCCTGGGGATTATAAAGTTTTATTTCAAAGCAGAAAACAGGGCCGCTAACATTTCCGTTGGGATCGGTATCTAGTGCTGTCCGTTCATCTGTGGTCGTTCCCTCTTTGAAGATGTTTCCAACAGCCACTTGTTTTGTGCACTTCCGTCCTCTAAAACTAAATGGAATTTAATTAATATTGAAAGTGTAAACGTTGTAAGTATTCAATAAACCACTGTGTTTTTTTTTTTTTTTTTTTTTTTTTTTTTTTTTTCGGAAACACGGAAAGTGGGGTGGGGGGGAGCCAAAGGGAGCAAAAAAAAAAAAAAAAA